>NC_089804.1:51639995-51889995 GCF_029633855.1 Hoplias malabaricus
CTACTTTCCATTTTGTGTTAAGAGTTCCTCTAAGCTGGGAGTATGTTTGTTTTTGTATGGAGACTACTCATATGTACTGATGTACTAAATATTTACCTAAAATAGGGCTCTTGTGGTCATCTCCAGGTGTCCAGGATAGAGTGATTGACCGCTCTTTGGGTTTAGAGAGCTTGAGCTCTTTTGGTGCATCTGGCCGATCTGAGAAAAACACACAGAAGGATTCACAGTTAACATCCATATATTGAAGTTAGTACATCCATATATTTAAAGGTTATTTCTCCCAGGTGGACATTGTCTTTTTCATAGGTCAAAATTAGAATAAACAAATGCATGCCACATTATCAGTTAAAAGACCCGTCATGTGTCCACACAGAACATCAATGTGCTCAATATATTTTTAAATGTCATACCAACTACAGTGAGGGAGCCACTAGCTTCAGCCATGTCTAGACTTGTGATGACCTCACAGGTATAAACCCCCTCATCCTCTTCCTGGACGTCATTCACAATGAGCTCAGTCTTGTCAATAATGTACCTGAAACAGAGCGACAAGAACAAAGCTGTTAGTTCACCAACCTTACAATTCCATAGACTCCTATAAAATGATAATAAATTCAGTTATTTTATAATTTATTCTTGAAAACAAATATAATGAAATATAGATTTTAATGCACAGAGGAATAAGAGTACAACATTTATAATGACAAAATAAAAAATAACTGTAAATTAACTGTTAATAAACTGTGGGGAGATACCCAAGAGACAATATATCTAAACAATGAAATATTCATTCATTCAATCATTATCTGTAACCACTTCTCCAATTCAGGGTCGCGGTTGGTCCGGAGTCTACCCGGAATCTCTGGGTTAAAGGCGGGAACACACCCTGGAGCCAGTCCTTCACAGTGTGACACACACTCACACATATGGACACTTTTGAGTTGCCAATTCACCTACCAGCATGTGTTTTTGGACTGTGGGAGGAAACCGGAGCACCCGGAGGAAACCCACGCAGACACAGGGAGAACACACCAACTCCTCACAGACAGTCACCCGGAGTGGGACTTTAACCCACACCCTCCAGGTCCCTGGAGCTGTGTGTCTGTGACACTACCTGCGGCACCACCGTGCCGCCACAGTGAAATATGAATAAGCAAAAATACGAATATTTATTAGCACATTGAATACAGGAGAATACAGGTAAATAAATAAAAAGCATCTTACAACCTATCATCTAAATGTCTGTGTGGCATCAATAATATCAGTGAAGTGAGGACTCTAAATCATTTAGTAATCAGGACACTAAATCATTTTAGTCAATATTACTTGTCTTCGTCTGAGAATTCATCCAGCTTCTTCTTGCTCTTCCTCCACAGGACCTGAGGTGCCCCCAGATTGCTGTCTATCTGGTACTGGCAGGTAAAACTGGCTGACCTCCCCTTCTGGACGTGTAGGTTATGGGGTTTTTCCACAATCACTGTCCGGTCTGACAGCAATTTGGGAAGAGAGAACAGCCGTTATTCAACATTCCCTTCCCAACATCCATCAGAATCATATCCCTTAACTATCACCACACACTCTTTAAACACTGCTATGGAACACTAACTCAAGTTGGAGTTATTTACCACCTCAATAGATATGTACACCTAAAAGTTACAGCTTACTTGTTTGCACTTTTACTGTGCTTTAACACGTGCACCCATGTAATACCCATCTCTAGGCATTATTTGGCAGATGTAATTATCCAGAGCTAATTACAATTAAAATAATTTTGTAAGCAATTGTAAGCAATTATATCATTATTGGTCTCGCCCAAGGATTGTTATTGTTGTACAAGAGTGCAGAAAATGGAATCGAAACCTAGTTTGTTATGTCAATTTTCCCACTACACTATACCAACTGCTGTCTTGTGTAGATTGTGTATGAAGTGTAAATCTTCTCCTGTTCCTAGAGTCTAATGTATATATTGTAAATTCTGCATTCTCACCATTTCACTATTTGTAGATCATGTGTATTGCGCTGCCATTTGTGTTGCATCATGGGGCTGAAAAACCATATTTCAATCCAATATCCACAAGATATATTGTGGATTCTTTTAAAGACCTTTTGATTTGATAACTATAATCTTCACACAAGCTTTTTCTCACTGTTACAAATCTTGTCAAAACTCATTAAAACATTATGCACTGGTCTAATGTATTCTTTTAGCCTGAGAGCAAAGGCATGGGCTGAGAATCATTTAATGAGAAAAAAGTACAACCCCTGACAAAAATTATGGAATCACCGGTCTCTGAGGATGTTTGTTTGAAGTTGTTTGTCACGGCCTGCAAACAGGATCTCAATTCAATTGAAAATCTGTGGTGGAAGTTAAAGAAAATGGTCCATGACAAGGCTCCAACCTGCAAAGCTGATTTGGCAACAGCAATCAGAGAAAGCTGGAGCCAGATTGATGAAGAGTACTGTTTGTCACTCATTAAGTCAATGCCTCGGAGACTGCAAGCAGTTATAAAAGCCAGAGGTGGTGCAACAAAGTACTAGTGGTGTGTTGGAGTGTTATTTTGTTTGTCATGATTCCATAATTTTTTCCTCAGAATTGAGTGATTCCATAATTTATTCCCTGTGCTTGTTCTAAAAATCTAACTGTTACTGGCTCCCACAATTATTTTTCTTGATTTCTTTTAGTGTTCTTTAAAGCCAGAAAGTTGCCATTTGAAATGCCTTTAGTTTTTTGTCAGATCTCTAAACAACTGAAGGAACATCCTCAGAGACTGGGGATTCCATTATTTTTGCCAGGGGTTGTAATATAATAATAATTATTTAATGAGAACAAATGAGAAAAGAATATGTGCTGAATTTAGTTAAACAACATAAGATTATAAAATCAATATGTGTATATCCTGCTGACTGGAGATACAGTCATATGCAAGATTCTGGGCAACTGAAGTGAAATGCTAATCTGCAGAATTTATTTACACATAGGAAATATAAAACAGAAAGTGGATTATTCATTATATATATTATTAAATTTGGTCCCCTGTGAGTCCATGCACAACCGATCATTGTGTGATTGTTACAGTATTGATATTTGTAACTTTAATGCTATATAAGCTAGGTATTGTAACAATGCCAGGTTTGGGATCTATAGGTGAAAGGTACACTTCAAATGAAAATTTATTATATAGCAACATAAATGTGATATTATACATAATAATAAAATCAGAAAAAAAATAGCTGCTTCAATGAATAAACGCCTGCAGTACAGACATGTGTTTGTGTGAAATGAGAGAGAGTGTGACAGTGTGAGCATGTGTTTCTGGTGATCACTCACTGAGCACTGCCAGCTCAGCAGAGATTGAGATCTTGGCTTGGTCAACTGAGCAGGTGTAGGTGCCTGCGTCGTCGTGCGACGTGTTGTTGATCTGCAGCATGCCGTTGGTTTGCGGTGTCATTCTCGGGTTCAGCAACAAAGATTCTCCATCATTGTCCAGCCTGGAAATGTCATATTTATACATGCATAAGCAATACATGAGAAAATGTATTGTTTTCCCTAATGGTAAGTTTTACTGCTGTCAGAACAGAAGTCCATATTTTCAAGAATTTCATGATGAAGAGATCAACAAAAACGCTTTTTTCTCTGACAAGGACAATACCTCATCTGAGTTTGCTAAAGCGAAACACTGAATACATATTTAAAATCCAAACTTCAGCAAATTAAATTTAGTATATCCATTTTTAAGTCTGACCTTTAAGAAAAACCACACAAACAACAACACAAAATAAGATTTGAACAAAATTTGTAGCGAAACTAAATGGTATCAGAGCTGCAGAGTACAAATTCACTCATTTTTATCCTGTTTCCCAGTTACTGAATCACATATCTGGTAATTACAGTAATCCCTCGCTACTTCACGGGTTTTTTCAAGGGGGCTTATGGCCGCTATATCGCGGATATTGAGGGAAAATCTAGGAAAACCGTGAAAGATGAATAGCCAATCGTATTTCTTTTTTTATTATTTACATGTATTAGACTCGGCCTGTAGGTGACAAAATATATCATTTACAAGTATTTCTTACGTACAGCACATGTGTTGTTCATGTCCACATCTGAGTGAAATTTACTCACAGCTTAGGAATGACTCTATTAAAGAAACTGGTAGGATATCACATGTAGTTCCAGCTGAAAAACATTATAGAACGACTGTTTAATGCAAAGGGTGGGTTGTTAACAGTAACAGGGAGTGTTTTAAAAGTCAAAATACTCGTTAAATACATTAAAAATATATATCTTTCCTCTACTTCACGGAAATTCATTTTTCGCGGGTGGTCTTGGAACGCATCCACGGCGAAAAACGAGGGATCACTGTAATCAGTTCTTCAGAATCACAGGAACTACGGTTCAGACACCAATTTGGTAAACACAGATCAGCAAGAAATGCTGATAAAGGTGTTACTACTTGTGCAAATAAACCAGGGATCAGTGAGAACTGATGTTATTTGTTCATGTCAGATGAAGTAACTCAGTGTGTACGTCCCATTTTAACATATATTTTATAGACACAACAGCTCAAAATCGAATAAGTATTTTAAATATATTCATATAAAATGCATTTCATGGAATAGTACACAATGTCCTATTCAGAAATAATCTCGCCTTGCTTTTAATTCATTACGTGAAACATTACCGTTCATTTTAACCGTTCACTTGCCAGTTTCCAAATGCCATTGCCACCTCCCTCTAAACCCCACTGTTTCTATGGCTCTCTCTACTCTCAGTCCTGATGGCTGAGCTGGAGGAATATCAGCTTGAGACTCTCTCACCATGTGACCCTGGGCCGGGGGGAGCCAAATGTCTTGCACAGCAGCTCGGCCGTCTGTCCCTCTGTTACGCTGTACATCAATTTGTCCTCTGTCAGGATCTGAGGAGGGAGCTCTGAAACAAAGACGCATACAGAATCAGACACCAGTCTTCACACATGTATGAGAGAGTAAATCTTAACTATCACTGATGAATATATTATAATAAAAGTAGAATCACTGCTTTCTGTATGATTCTGTTAGAGGAAAAAGGTACACTCATTTATTTTGGTTGTATGTGTTAGCCTGTAGATAAGTGGTTATTTAAGTGAGAGGACACTGATGAAGGTAAATATAAAAACAATCAAAGAGGTATGATTGAGGAAGTAATGTTGCACTACAGAATACAAACCAGTTACTTTTATTATAGATATTATAGATGTGTTCTTAAACAAGCTGTAACTACATGTACGTGTAGTATCTTACCAATGATGAAGACGTAGGTGTTGACGAGGATGGTGCCGTGTTTGTTGGAGGCTTTGCACTGGTACACTGCAGTGTCAGTTTGCTTCACGTCTTTCAGAATGAGTGAACCACCCTTCACCGTACGCCTGGTGTCAGGATCTACATCTACACAAAAGCTACAGTATTAGAGCACAGTTTACTCCTCTAAAGAAAGACATCAGCAAAAAAATCGAATTATCATTACTACAAGGATATAGCCAAAAAATGATACAGCCATTAGTTTTTAGATTTTCCTTTCAGTTTTATCTTTACATTCATGGCTTTTGACAGTTCTACAGTTTAACTGTTTTCTTGTCAGATGTAGACTAATGCAGTGTTAGGAGTGTTTTGCCAGGACTCTTATTGGTATAGACTCCTATTGGAGTTCCTGCTAAAACTCAAACACTAGTCTGCCTTAAAGACAGTGCACCAAATTAGAATACAATGATATCAACAAAAGTGGAAAAGGTGCATGGCACAGCTATCGTTAGTGTTTGATGTGAAGCACAGAATAGTGTTCCCTGTGGGATATTGTGTTGAATATGACAGAGGGTGATACAAGCCATTTAAATGTAAGGTAATATATGCATTGAACCCAGTTGTTCAAAAAGTGTATGAACACTGTAATGAAGTATGTTTAAGTTGTTCCTAATTACATCTAAAAAATTAAATATTTGTGTGAAGAAAACCTAGAGAGGAATTCAAAAAGACATCATTAAGATCGCTGTAAACACAGAGGTGGAAACCTGAAAGTCTAGAGTGTACAGTGGTTCAGTAAGCTTTTTTTGTAATGAGATCATAAACTTAGAAGTGTAAACTTAGTAGACAATCTAGATGTAAACCTGCAGACATCTGCAAAGAAATGATAACATTCTGAAACCCGTTTTGAAAGAACAAATTGCCAGAAAGGAATTACAGTCTTGACATGGTTTGTTCAACATAGGTCTGTCAAAATACAATTATTTTGACTTGATAATCCTGAATTCAAGGTCGTGGTGGATTCCAGTTCAAGGTCGTGGTGGATCCGGAGCCATCTGGAATCATTGGGCGCAAGGCGGAAACACACCCTGGAGGGGGCGCCAGTCCTTCACAGGGTGACACGTTCACTCACACACACTCACATCTATGGACACTTTTGAGTATGCAATCCACCTACCAACCTGTGTTTTTGGACCATGAGAGGAAACCGGAGCACCCGGAGGAAACCCACGCAGACACGGGGAAAACACACCAAACTCCTCACAGACAGTCACCCGGAGCAGGGTTCAAACCCACAATCTCCAGGTCCCTGGAGCTGTGTGAGTGCGACACTACCTGCTGCACCACCATGCCGCCCATACATTTTGTTCCTTAACTTAACGAACTTAAACATTTAAATATGCCACTCACGTTCAAATACATTTGGGGGCCACTGTATACTACTGATGAGGACAGTGCTTGTATGCTTGGCATTCTACAGCATCCACATAAACTCATATACACACACACACACACACACATACATACAAAAATTGCAGCTACCTGATAGAGGATTTCCATTGATGCTCCAGGTAACTTGGGGGGTTGGGATGCCATCTGCTTGACAGACCAATCTCACTGTCTCTCCAGGGGCATACAGCTCACTTTCTGGCTCTTTAATCCAATATGGAGCAGCTAGTGTAACACAAACACACACACACATAAATATTCCAAAGCACAGCTCTTCTAACAACTATATTCTACTCTGCACAAATGAATGTTTATATAATTTCACTGCATTCACAAAAAGCTAAAGCTTATTAGGCAAAACCTGTGGCTCTTCAAGTCAGTGGCACTCTCCAGAACTACTAATTAGAGGATATCTTTTTGGAGGCAGTTGATAATTAGTTTTACCAGGCTTGGCACACCGTGGATGCAGGGCTTCATCGAGTCCTCCTTGCCCAGACGCCTAACAATTTAATGCTCGGCTGAGTAAGTGGGCTAGTTCAGTCCACTGTAATCAGAGGTTTAATGTGTCTGAGAGGCAGAGGGGATTGTACCTTCCACAGTGATGGTGTAGGTGTGTGCGGCGTTGCCCTGTGTATTGTTGGCCGTGCACTGGTACTCTCCTCCGTCACTTTCTGAGATGTTAGTGAAGCGCAGCAGCCTGTCAAAATTCTCTCGGGACGTACGAGATTCAGACATAGCTCCATCCTTCCGCACCCACTGGATAGAGGGAGTGGGACTGAGAGAGAAAGAGAGAGAGAGAGAGAGAGAGAGAGAGAGAGAGAGAAACCCATTTTTGTCTATTTACGCTTTCCTTTAATTAAAAAATGCATGTGTCTTTATAAATTTAATGGCAAATTTTACACAAATATATATTTGATTGAATTTATATGTAATTATAGGTACATATGTAATAATAATAATAATCTTCCAGGTGTAATTCATGTATGTAAGTTATAAGCAACATTTTACACTAAAATTTGATTCCATTATAGATTAAAAATTTAAACCTGGAGTTTTCTTGTAGCTCTGTTTTCTTATAAAAAAATCATAGGAATCCAGTAATCGCAAAGATTCATGCACACAGACACTCACAGGCCCTGAACGATACACTCCAGATCGAGGCTCTGGCCTCTCAGCACCAGATAAGTGCTGTGGGGACCTTTGGGTCTCATCATCTGTGGTCGTCTGTTCCTCACCACTGAATTAGCTACAGACAGAGAGTAGCAGGAGAAGAAAGGTAGAAAATGAGAGGAAAGAAAAAAAACAAAAATGCACACAATTAATATATCACCCATAAACCAACAGAAGATAAAGGCTTGTCAAGCGGTGTGTCCCCTGCAGACTTGAAACAAGCACACACAGACACACACACACACACACACGCTGCCTGAGGTCCAGGTGGAGCAGCATCGTGCTACTCTTCATCAAAGACATGTCACTTTAAAACACAGCTGGCATATGCACATTTCTCCCAGTCTTCCCAGACATTTACAGCTTTAATGAAGCACCAGACTGCTTCAGTAGAGCTGAACCATTTAATGTATTTATTCTGAAATTACAAAGTGCAACTTCAAATCCCTGACGTATCATCCATTCAAAACATCTGGAGTTTATTTTATAGAAAAAAAAACAATCTCTATACAGCTATATAATAAAATCATAATGAGATATTTATGACCAGTTCAGTACACTACACTTTTACCAAACAGAGTTCTAGGCCCAGAAAAAGGTTCTATGACTGGTAACAACATCATGTCTGGCACTGCTCAAACTTACAGGGGTTGACATTCAAGGTGATTGGCTCTTTGGCCACAATGATGCGGGCACCCAGGAACTGAATGTTGCAGGTGTAATCACTCCTGCTGTCCTCGGTGGTGACATGGGAGAAGTAGAGGTTTCCATCACGGCCCTGAGTCACACGCTCACTCTGTTGGATGTGCCGAAGTCCTGGGAAGGAACAAAAGAGAGCAGACAGAAGTGTGTTTAGATTGTTCTAATAAAAATATGTTCAGATCCTCTACAGGAAACACACCACTTCCAATTTTAATGTACTGTTTATTTACTATTTTAAAAAGTAAATATATTTTTTGTTTACAATATATGAATAAATGTTTGATAAAATGTGTAGAAAATGTTATTTTAAATTTGTCCTTTCAGAAGAAATATGAACTTATTTACAACAGGAAATCAGAAAATGTATCGTAGGCATGTTATAGCTGTGTTTCTTCAGGAGCTGAGATGCAGAAAAGCATCGATAGAAGAGCATAGAGCTCTGCTGACTCACTCTTGTCCATCCAGTGAATTAAGGGAGTGGCCGAACTTTCAGGAGGGTTGCAGTGGAGGATAATAGGATTTCCTTCTTCCACCAATTTCTTTTCCTTCTTCTCCTTCTGTACAGCAGGGGTATCTGAAAAAAAAGCCTAATTTTCAGTGGGTAGTACAGAGAAAAGCTATTGCTCATTACAGCCACCAGTAATTTATGAGAGTGATATGTCTGTACACTTAGCTGTCAAGAGGCCATTATTGAGAAAAGGGAAACATAAAAAAGAACATTTTTAAAAAGAAGCCACGGGACAATGGACAAGCTGCAATGAGCCTAGACCACAGTATCACTAAATGTGGGGGAAACTGAACTTTGGGGGTTATGAAGAAGTATTCTTGTATGTTTCTCTGAAAAACTGAAATCCACTTCAAATGAAGCAGATAAAAATAATAAATAAAAGTTCATTCATTCATTCACACCAGACATAAGCGCTTATCCAGTTCAGGGTCATGGTGGGTCCAGAGCCTACCTGGAATCATTGGGCGCAAGGCAGACACAGGGAGAACACAACACACTCCTCACAGAAAGTCACCCGGAGGAAACCCACGCAGACACGGGGAGAACACACCACACTCCTCACAGACAGTCACCCGGAGGAAACCCACGCAGACACGGGGAGAACACACCACACTCCTCACAGACAGTCACCCAGAGGAAACCCACGCAGACACAGGGGGAACACAACACACTCCTCACAGACAGTCACCCGGAGGAAACCCACGCAGACACAGGGAGAACACAACACACTCCTCACAGAAAGTCACCCGGAGGAAACCCACGCAGACACGGGGAGAACACACCACACTCCTCACAGACAGTCACCCGGAGGAAACCCACGCAGACACGGGGAGAACACACCACACTCCTCACAGACAGTCACCCGGAGGAAACCCACGCAGACACAGGGGGAACACAACACACTCCTCACAGACAGTCACCCGGAGGAAACCCACGCAGACACGGGGAGAACACATCACACTCCTCACAGACAGTCATCCGGAGCGAGAATCAAACCCACAACCTCCAAGTCCCTGGAGCTGTGTGACTGCAATCGTGCCGCCCTTAAATAAAAGTTGATATCATTCAATACAAGATGTAAAGATGTAAAACACTGGATGTTGAATAATTTCCTTCAACCAACCTCTGACAAAACAGAGGTTATCTTCTTGGTCCAAAAGCTGGAAGAAGTAAACTGCCAGACTTAAGGTTACAGCAGATCTGGCGTCATAATTGATCAAGTACTATAATTTCACAAACACATAGGTAACATTATTAGGACAGCTTTTCTTCATCTTGGAAATATTGCTAAATTAAGAAATGCCCCAGCCCTTCATGATGCAGATCAATTAGTGCATGTTTTTATTACGTCCAGGTTAAATGATTGTACTACTGTGTTGTCAGGAGTTTCCAAAAAAACCTTCAGCTAGTTCAGAATTCTGCCACCAGGGTCCTAACTAAACCCAGAAAATGTGATCATATCAGCTCAGTTCTATCATTGCACTGGCTTCCAATTAAATTTCATACTGATATAAAATACTTCTATTGATATACAACGTACTTCATGGTCTTGCCCTTGAATATTTTCAAAAAAACGTATTTTTATTACAAACCATCACATCCTCTTAGCTCACAGGACTTTCCATATAAAGCTCCCCCAACTCTAGAATAATCTTCCAGTTAATGTTCGGGACTCAGACACAGTCTCAGTCGTTAAGTCTAGGTTGAAAACTTACTTGTTTAGTGTAGCTTTTAGTAATGAACCTTTTATTACATAAAGGCTGTAGATCCAGGGGTTCATTGACACAGGGAACTGAGGTAAACTGAGGCTGGTGCTATTATCCCACTGCACACATGATTACACAGGTTTGTTGATGGTGGAGCAGAAAGATGCCAGTGTTTCAGGTTGCCCTTGTGTCTGTGTTACCTGCTGGTTCTCTCCTTTTAGTCTGGCTGTTGTAGTTTGACCTGCCAAGGTCACTCACCACACTCTGACAATGTTTATATTCACTATAGTCCATAAGTACAAACTAAACTATTGCCACCTCTCTATGGCCTTCATGTTAATGACTGCCCTCCTGTACGGGGGACGCTGATGAAGGACTGCTGGAGGCTCCTGCTCACCTGCCTCGAGACCCGTTATCTGACCTCCACTCCCAGTATCCATACCTTTATACCACATCCAGCTCTGGATATATGATGTGACTGATTCAGCACAGACCTTTACTAAAGTCCTCCACAAGGCTGCTTCTACCTGCAGTTTTTATATTAAAAATATACTGTGTATAATGCGTTTGACCAGAGGAAGATGGGTCCCCCTTGTGAGTCTGGGTTCCTTCCAAAGTTCTTCCTCCAGCTTCAAGGGAGATTTTCCTTGCCACTGTCGCCTTTGGCTTACTCACCTGGGGATATTTATTTAAATTTTGTTTAAATTTTCTGCTCCTGTGCTAACTGTAATATTTATTTCTTCTGTTGTTTTTGCCTGAGGCTGAAAAATTAACAACTTGCGTTTGAAGCATGTTCAAATTGGAAATAAATAACGTTGGTCTCTAAATATTGCACAGTACGGCACCTACCCCTGAATATTTACTTCTAAATTTCTAACAGGTTAATGGGTAATTGCCCCATAAGATGGGAAAAAGACATCCGATATCACACCACCAGCAAAAGCAACAAAAGCAATAGACACCAACTGCTGAAAAGTATCTGAAAAGGATGAATCCTAAGTATGTAATAAAGCACATATTTAAAAAGGCGCTGGCTGCACCTGCTGCTTCTGGCCCATTTAAATGAGGTTGTTAGACTGGTAGCTATTGTTAGCCATGTTCATGCTGAGTGCTCTCACTTCCAGCACACATTAGTCCCAGGAGGGCTTATCCCTGCTGAAACACTTACACCGCATCAACTCAACCTGGTTTCTGGGGTAACTGTTGTCACGGCAACTGGGGTGAGGTCAGAGCCGAGCATCAAAGGGAACAGGTAGATTGCTAGTGGCGCATAACAACTGTTGCTGGCCCATGTTTTATGTAAATGAACGCTAAACACAAAATCCACAACGAACCCGAGGACAAGAGTTATATTCAACAACTAAGCAGTTCAGGACTTGCACTTTATTGAAGCTGAAGACAGCCACAAATATACAGTTATGTGACCGGCCTTTAAAGTGACTTGTATGTTTTCCCTGTTACACTTGACTTTAATGGAGCTGAATCATTGGTGCATTTGCTGTGAGAGTCTTTGAGAATTTTCTTGTGGTATGCTAAACATATAAAGCCTGGAAGGTAGTTTAGCACAAGGATTACACAATTACACTACCCCAAAGGCAAGGCCAAGACCTTCATTGTTTGATGTGTAAAGTTAGTTTTTTAATCTCTGGGGCTGGAGGCTGTCAAAACAAATGATGTAAACGCTTTCCAGACATTAGCATGATGCTGTCAGAATTGGCCACTCCTTCTCTGAGGCTCAATCTCTTTTCTCTGTCTGGTTTTGTTTTCCTCCTCTGTTTTCTGTTTATCTTCACGCTTGTCTTCATCTCTGCTCTTTACATGTCTTTTGCCACTCCCACTTTGGTTACGTCACCTATTACAGGTGTTCCTTATTGTCTGAAGTTCATTTAGGCCCCATCCTCACGTATCCGGATATTCCACTTGAATGAGAAAACGTTGCATTATCATGTCAGTCCAATAGGGGGCAATAATACCTCTTAAAGAGAGACATCAAAACACCAGGAAGAATGAGAGAAACAGAGGATTTATATTCTATGTACTTCACTATATAGGGAATGAGCAGCTATTTGAATTTTAATTTTCCATTTTTGTGTGGACGGGAGGCCAAAACGCACAGGAAAACCGTTTTAAAAAAATCTTTTCTTGGTCATTCACTTTGCTTTTCCTTAATGGTGACTCTCTCCATGTTGTTTATCTTCTTAGATTCCCTTCAAGGTTTGTTTCCTTGTGTACTCCATTCCTTCATGGTTTTTATTGTCTTAGTTCAAGTTCACCATAGTTTATGTGTGTTCGAAATCTGTGTTCTCCCCTGGTGTTTTTGCTTTTCCTCCTTATCATTCCTTCTTAGCTTGTTCTTTGTATAATTAGCACTTTATTTTAGTTCCCTTCTTGTTTGTACTAGTTTCCTTCCTAAATTTATTACGTTTTCAATTCCATTGACCTGTTTCTTGTTTTTCGGTTTGTCTTGGTGCTTCGTCCTTTCCTTATCTTCCTCTTGTGTCCCTATTGAGAATATGTTATTTTTGTCTTCTGTTTGTTTAGTATTAATCTCCTATTTAGGCTCTTGTCTTCAATTCTCAAGTCTGTCTTCACTCTGTCTTATGCATAGTTGTTTCTCTGCTCTTTCTTCATGTCCTTACTTTTAGTTTATATATTAGTTGTATATTAGTGTCATACCTTCAGTGATAATCTGCACTTCTCTGGATACTGCTGTGCCCAGTTCGTTGGAGACATAACAGCTGTAGGTGCCCTGGAAATGGTGGATGGCTCCATCTTTAGCTGTGAAGCTCCCAGAATCAGGGGACGACACTATGGCAGAATTACTGGACGGGTCAAACTCCACCCCATCCTTGACCCATCGAAACCTAAGGGGGATCATGAAGAGATGTTATACAGCAATAACATTGTACACACACCGTAATCTACTGTTTCTGAGTAATCTACCGCAGAGAAACAATGACTGTGTGGAGCATAATCCCATCAGTTTTTTCATTCATTCATTCATTATCTGTAAGCGCTTATCCAGTTCAGGGTCGTGGTGGGTCCAGAGCCTACCTGGAATCATTGGGCGCAAGGCAGGAACACACCCTGGAGGGGGCGCCAATCCTTCACAGGGCAACACAGACACACACACACATTCACTCACACCTACGGACACTTTTGAGTCACCAATCCACCTACCAACGTGTGTTTTTGGACTGTGGGAGGAAACCGGAGCACCCGGAGGAAACCCACGCGGACACAGGGAGAACACACCACACTCCTCACAGACAGTCACCCGGAGCGGGAATCGAACCCACAACCTCCAGGTCCCTGGAGCTGTGTGACTGCGACACTTCCTGCTGCACCACCGTGCCGCCCATCAGTTTTTAATTTTTACTATAAGCAGATTTAAACTATTTTTTGTGGCTGCCCTACCAAAACATTCGGACTATTCTAGGGCCATGATGCTCAAACACACAAGCAAAAAAATAAGGGAATTAGCTCCTGGCGTAGATCTGGAGATCTGGATTATAATATGAAATTAGTTGCTATGGATACTGACGTGGGAGGGGGATTCCCAGTGGCCTCACAGTTGAGGATGATGTCATCAGACGAGAAGGCGGTGATAGACTCTGGTTGGACAGTGATCACTGGGGGCTTTCTGACTGCAGAGAACAGGGAAGAGGCACAGAAGATAGGGCAAGATAGTAAGCCAATGAAGAGAGAAAAAATGTTTATCCAATCCTTTTCAATTTGTGCTGAAGTGCGTGCCGAGAGTAAATCCTTCATAAATGTGATGCTTCAGACGCAGTGGTAGAGAGAGTGAGTGACCCTCAATCACTTTTACAGTAATCATCTTATTGCCTGAAACTGAAAATAGACCAATGATAAACCTCACCACTGAAAGAGAACCCCGTCACACACACACATGCACGCATGCACACTTCAGAGATACAGGGGTTGGACAATGAACCTGAAACACCTGGTTTTAGACCACATTAATTTATTAGTATGGTGTAGGGCCTCCTTTTGCAGCCAATACAGCGTCAGTTCGTCTTGGGAATGACATACACAAGTCCTGCACAGTGGTCAGAGGGATTTGAAGCCATTCTTCTTGCAGGATAGTGGCCAGGTCACTACGTGATGCTGGTGGAGGAAAACGTTTCCTGACTCGCTCCTCCAAAACACCCCAAAGTGGCTCAATAATATTTAGATCTGGTGACTGTGCAGGCCATGGGAGATGTTCAACTTTACTTTCATGTTCATCAAACCAGTCTTTCACCAGTCTTGCTGTGTGTATTGGTGCATTGTCGTCCTGATACACGGCACCGCCTTCAGGAAACAATGTTTGAACCATTGGATGCACATGGTCTTACTGGTGCAATGTGCAGTTAATGAAGATCCAATTTAGCCATGAAACCTCCCACACTACAATGACAGGTGTTTCAGTTTCATTTTCTAACCCCTGTATACTATAAACCCAAGTTTAATTAGAACTTGACTGTTTTAAATGTAACATGTCTTGCTTCTTCACAGCTGTAATCACATATTACATTCCTTTTATTTTAAGACAAAACATAGTGTAATGTTGATAGGAACCAGTCTAGGAAGAAAAGTGATCTGAAATAAAAAACAGGTCTGGTTTTGATTATTGACAGCGAAAGACTGTGAAAGAACCCTGTAAAATTCTAGTATATATATATATATATCATATGGTGCTACCAGGATTAAACAGAGAATTAAAATACATGCTTTCTTTAAGACATATGAAGTGAGCCAGTGCTAATTTTCATACAGCTGCTAATGGAACTTTATTGGCCAATGCCTCACGCTTGGAGGAGAAGACTTAAACGTTATAGGTTTTTATATAGTTTTATAGAGTTCACTAAATGTAGGAAGATTTTTTTTAAATTTTACACATTTTGACTTTTCCAATACATCATTAAAACAGTTACACACTTATCTGTTTTACAAGCAGATATCCACATATGCACATAAACACCCACACACGCACAGAGTTATAAAAATACTGCCATTGATGTTTCCAATAAAAGAATGTCTCTTGTATCTTGAGCTTGTCCCCAGTGAGCCTGAGCTGAAGGAGCAGTGAATTCAGATTAGGTGAACATGAGACGTTCTGTAAGTGTGTGACATTTCATGCATGAGCAGCTCACAAGGAAAAAGCTGCAGAAAGATAGGGAAAGGGAATACACAGAAAAAAAAGAAAGAAAATGAGGCCAGTGGCGTACAAGGACAGAAAGGGAAAGACCTACGGAATATGACTGAGGATTGCTTTTAATGTAGGATCCCACCATTTTTTTTTAATTCAATCATTACACTTTAGAAAGATTTGACATTGGAATGATGCATTTTAGAGAAACCTACCCACTGGTTTCTTTATAGTGTGTGTGTTAGGAAGCAGGGGTTTTAATGTAAATATAGCCACTTTGTTATCTAAATCCACCAGTGTATTTCTGACTTGATACAATTCTCTCAAATGACACATTTCACATTAAAACACTCTGAATGAATGATTCAACATTTGAAATTAGGCATAAAATAAGAAACCTTGTGGAATCCTCCTTTGTGACACAATGGATCTAAACAAGACCCAAATTAAATGAATATAATCAGAAGTGGTATGAATACAGCATGCTCTTACAAAAAGCAATTTAAAATCAATTTTATGTTCAACTCCAAAGGGTTTACGTTGACACTACCATAGCATCAAGCAAATGCAGATCAGATAAACACTCAAGCTGCTTTTGAATATGAAATTTGCTTTGTAAGGCAGCTTATGCATTTTAATCTTTATAAACAGAACAGAAAAAGGCTTATGCATCTGAGGCTATGTAAATGGGTAGGAAATCCAAGGAGAAGTGAACAAAGCAGAAAAACTGAGAAAGAGTCAGGGAGAGAGCGGAAGCGCTGGAGAGCGGAGAGGGAGAGGGACATGAACAAGGACATTGGAAATTAGAGATAATTTAATTTAAATACAGAATTTCAAATCTATTTAATATGCTGTTGGCAGTCATCCATAACTCTGTTGAAACAATACCATTCTGATCGATTTGATGAGGTAATATTACCTACAGTTTTAGTGGTTGAAACCACTAGCAATGTTGTCTGCAACTCAATAACAGCCTTATGTTACCCCTTATTTAACTACAGCCACAGATACTAAAATATATATATATTTAAAATATATATATGATATACAGGGGTTGGACAATGAACCTGAAACCCCTGGTTATAGACCACAATAATTTATGAGTATGGTGTAGGGCCTCCTTTTGCGGCCAATACAGCGTCAGTTCGTCTTGGGAATGACATATACAAGTCCTGCACAGTGGTCAGAGGGATTTGAAGCCATTCTTCTTGCAGGATAGTGGCCAGGTCTCTACGTGATGCTGGTGGAGGAAAACGTGTCCTGACTCGCTCCTCCAAAACACCCCAAAGTGGCTCAATAATATTTAGATCTGGTGACTGTGCAGGCCATGGGAGATGTTCAACTTCACTTTCATGTTCATCAAACCAATCTTTCACCAGTCTTGCTGTGTGTATTGGTGCGTTGTCGTCCTGATACACGACACCGCCTTCAGGACACAATGTTTGAACCAGTGGATACACATGGTCTTACTGGTGCAATGTGCAATTAATGAAGATTGTCCACCAGGCTGCTCCAATTTAGCCATGAAACCTCCCACACTACAATGACAGGTGTTTCAGTTTCATTGTCCCACCCCTGTATATATGTAAAAAGTGCAAGCACTTACGTTCTTTTATGTGGTCTGTCCAGTGGGTCAGCATGGGAGAAGAAGAGAGGCTTTTACATTTGTACGTACAAGTCACACACATTTATTATAACATCAAAACTCAGGCAACACAAAGACTCTCAAGAGTCTCAAAATCAAAAGCAGTGGTTTTGGAAACTGCTGCTAATTTTTCCCATAGAGGCCTGGATTTTGTAACAGGGGCATCATCCATATTATAAAACAACGATATGATTTCTGCCACTTATTTTATTTTATTTTAATTTAGTTATTGGACATATCTGAAGGGTTATTTTTAGATTACTGTCTGATTATACACTGCAAATAAATGTGAAACTGTTACATATAAAAAACTAACATTTACTGACCACTGCAATATCATAATAACATTAACAGATCTTAGTGGCCACCTGGGTTCAACTGTGGCCCAAACAATGCAGCATTGCATGGTATAAATGTGCTTGCTAAGCCAGGCCAAATAAAACCTCAGTGTTTCTTCTGCTCTGCTTTGGATTAGGAAATGCATATCCAACATCTTATTTCCATGCAACAACTCTAAAGACAGAGAATATATATCATTAACAAAGAATTTCTTCGCTAGTGAAGCCTGTGACCCTGCGCACCAGACATGACAGTATGTGGGTGTATTAACGATTAGACTGGCCACATCTGTTCACACCCTTAAATGTCACTAAATGAAAATCAAAGAAACACTGACCTTCATATTTGCCCCTTTACATGTGCACCCCCACACACATTCAAACCGACATTTCCATCTGTTTAAAAGTGGAATTCCACAGTTTTCCACAATCATTCACAGTGGGTTGATGTGAAATGCTCAGTTTAAAGTTGTGGTGACCGAAAAGCTACCTCCCTGAAATAGTTACGAGTATGTTATGAGTAAGCTTTATATTCCATTTGTGGCAGATAGGCACATGGAGGGCATCATTAGGCCAGTGCAGGGGTGGCCAACGCATTTCATTCATTCATTATCTGTAACCGCTTATCCAATTTAGGGTTGAGGTGGGTCCAGAGCCTACCTGGAATCATTGGGCGCAAGGCGGGAACACACCCTGGAGGGGGCGCCAGTCCTTCACAGGGCAACACACACACTCACACACATTCGCTCACACACTCACACCTACGGACACTTTTGAGTCGCCAATCCACCTACCAACGTGTGTTTTTGGACTGTGGGAGGAAACCGGAGCACCCGGAGGAAACCCACGCGGACACAGGGAGAACACACCAACTCCTCACAGACAGTCACCTGGAGCAGGAATCGAACCCACAACCTCCAGGTCCCTGGAGCTGTGTGACTGCGACACTACCTGCTGCACCACCGTGCTGCCCTGAACCCATTTCATTCACAATAAAAATATATCTGTTGACTGTGTACCTTCGAGCCATTCAATGTTCATTTTGAAATGGGAAAACGGCAAATAGGAAACAACCCGTTTCTGATTTGTAAGAAAATCAGAAGGAACTAAACAGGAAAATGCGCCTTCTGTTAAGAGGGCTTTGGTCAACTCGATCTGCATTCTCTTTCACCATTTCCCACTGCCTTCTGTCATTTCTGTTCTGAACCCTCCTTCCTCCTCACATTCCTGCGACATGGGGCAGATAATGCTTTGAAATATTCAAAGTTAGTTTCAGAATATTGTTCCAAATACATCCCCTTAGCCGTGTTTCTGTTCACAGTGAGAATAAAAGTAAACAGAGATAGTGTAAAGGAGCCGACTCCCAAAGAAGTCGACTCAGTCTCGGGTTGCGATCGTAATGAGAAGTTGCGGATGCTCTAGTATGGTAGTTGGCTCCTGGTAATAATGTGATTTTTCTGGTGTGTCTGACAGGTTGGCCACCTCTGGGCCAGTGTTATTCCCATAGGAAATATGTCTTAAGATGAAACACAATTTTACCACTATCAACATGTGTTATAAAATCCCAGAAAGCAAGAAGCAATTCACATCAAACCAGCGTGAATGACTCTTTACAACTCAATGCTTGAATCTTGCAGAAATAAGAAACAGTGGAATCCTCTGTTACAAGCATGGCACTGTTCTGAGTGATACACCATGAGTGGAAAGTGCAGAGTAACAGAACTGGGCCCGCGGCAGTGGAGAAGCTAGAGAAGAAATGTGCAGGGTAATAGTGTTCCTGCAGTTGGACTTGTACTGAGCATTTTTCACCCCCTCAATCAGTTACACATCTGCTCCAAGGAAACCAGATCAATGGCGTAATCAATTGAGCAATTAAATACACCTAGAACCGCAAACACCACAGCTCCTGTCTAAACCACGCATAATTCACCACAAAGACCACAAATGCATAATAAATGCAATAAAAAAGGATGCATTCATTTAATGTGTTTGCCCCATATGGGCTATTTGTTCCCCATATACAATAATCCGGCTTCATGTCATGTTTTTCTATTATAGAGATTATAGAAATATATATATATATATATATATATATATATATATATATATATATAGGGCTGGATAATATGGGCAAACGTTATATCACAATATATTTCTAAATTTCAGTTGTTACGATATAATTCTGATATCATTACAACAAACAAGAAAAATGACATCACCATCAAAAATAAACCTCTTAGTTTAGTCAATATTAACATTTTAAAACTAACTTTATAATTGTGGGCAGTGCCCTGTAATGAACGTTGGTCAGTGACTATTGCTGTAAATAATGAATAATGAAATATTGAAAATGTGTTTAAAAATCATGTCATTGTTATCGAAACATATCATTCATTATCTGTAAGCGCTTATCCAGTTCAGGGTCGCAGTGGGTCCAGAGTCTACCTGGAATCATTGGAGGCAAAGCAGGAATACACCCTGGAGGGGGCGCCAGTCCTTCACAGGGCTACACACACACATTCATTCACACCTACGGACACTTTTGAGTCACCAATCCACCTACCAACGTGCGTTTTTGGACTGTGGGAGGAAACCGGAGCACCCGGAGGAAACCCACGCGGACACAGGGAGAACACACCAACTCCTCACAGACAGTCACCCGGAGTAAACCCACACAGACACAGAGAGAACACACCAACTCCTCACAGACAGTCACCCGGAGGAAACCCACGCAGACACAGAGAGAACACACCAACTCCTCACAGACAGTCACCCGGAGGAAACCCACGCAGACACAGAGAGAACACACCAACTCCTCACAGTCACTCGGAGGGGGAATCAAACCCACAACCTCCAGGTCCCTGGAGCTGTGTGACTGCGACGCTACCTGCTGCACCACCGTGCCGCCCCGAAACATATCATACTGTGATATATATTGATACTCTCCAGTCTTATATAGCCCATCTATATTAATATATTTATAAACTACAAACGAGTAGTGGTGGACATAAATGTACATAACAGTTAGAGTCCATAAATTCTTATAATACTCACAGTTCTCTGGAATGTGGATGGCAGTGTTTCCTGGTGTAGGAACGAGGGTCAGCTGGAGGAAGAGGACGCACAGGAGCAGGAGGGGTGAGGGCATGTGGCGCCCCCTGCTGTCCACCTTCTGTTGTGATGTGGTACTCATTGCTCACTGTCCCATCAAAGCTGCACCTGCTTCCAGACTCAGCTTAAACACACTGAGCAGCAGAGTGACTGGCAACTCCCTTCTCTCTCTCTCTCTCTCTCTCGTCCTTCTCTTCCTCCTCACTGGCTCTGTTTTTCTTCTCTCTCTCTCTTTCTCTCTCTCTCTCTCTCTCTTTCTCTCTCTTCTTCTTCACAGGTCTACGCCCTCCTTCTGTGTTCTTACTGCAAGAAAAAGAAAGAGAGGGGGAGTAAGAGAGGTGGAGAGAAAGAGAGATAGAGGGAGGATTGCCACATGTGACAGAGGGTGAGATAAATGACTAGGACCACCACATGGTCCAGGAGAGAGCCAGAAAAAAGACAAAGAGCAGAAGGAGAAAGGCAGAAGAAATATGTATGACAGGGGTCAGCAGACGTAGAGTGAAATAAAAATGTGTAAATCGGATTAAGGCTGAGCAGTATGACCAATATTTAACATCACGATTACAGACATTTGTGTCATTCTGAGGCAGCTTTTTCCCCCAACAATCATATTCAAACCTAAGGTATAATCAAGCTAGCAGCTGTGTACATTCAGCTCCCAGACAGGATTAATACTACTTAGGTCAGTTGTGCTTAAACACAGATGCTGTATGTTGCAGTTCCTCAGTGAATCCCTGGAGTAAACCTAGTTATACATAATGTAGGAGCACACATTAAGCAGAGACGTGACCTGGTTCATGGACTTTGAAACTACAAACCTTTTTATGCTGTTTTTATGCACGGCTTGTTGTTTACAGGCCCTGATTAACTGGTCAAAAGGTTTATCGATACAGTTGATGATACACTGAATGTACTTGGAAAACCCCATTGTAAACCAGTGCAGATATGACAGCCAGTCAAGGATAAGAATGATCCTCATTAAATAAACATAATTCCTTCGAGATTAGTCAAACTGAAGGCATTTACTGCCTTGAATTCTGCACAGTGACCACACTCTTTAATAACATGAGAGGAAAAGGAAGAAAGAAAAGAGGGTGAAAGGCTGAGCAGGAGAGCGGGGGCCTGGTCTGGAGTATCTGAAGTGGGCTTTTATGAGCATGAAGATAAGCACCTATTAGAGATGGTATCAGTCATGCTGCAGGGTTGAGGGACACACTCCAGGAACAGTTCGCGCTCTCCATCTGGAGACACGCTCGCCAAATCACAGCACATACACACACACACACACACACACTCCACATGTACAGCCTGAATATACACCCCTCTTTATTGATGATGTTGTGCCAGCTAACGCTCCTCTTTCTTCCACAGCCGTGATCACAAAAACACACAAAGGAAAATTCCCAGAGGAACAGGGAGAAACATACAAACACACACACACACACACACACACACACATGCAGAGGAGAAAACCAAAAAATAAGAGAGAAATTGGAAAGAATTATTCACAGAAGGGCAGCAGCAGCCAATTAAAAAGATGGAGGGAATGGATAAGAAAAGGAAGATAAAACAAGAAAGAGAGAAAGAGAGAGCCCAGAGATAAGGGTAGTAGAGAGGGTAAGCAAAAAGATAATGTTAAAGAGAGATGAAGGGTGTGGACAGAGAAAGCGAGTGAAAGAGAGAGAAAGAGAGAGAGACAGAGGTAGAAATTGGTGTTTGTGTGGGGGGTGAATGGCATCAGTCTGAATATTTTCTGGCTGGTGAGCCGCAGCTCTGAGGCAGCAGGACGCTGAGGGAGTTGTAACCTGGCAGCGGCGTAAAGCACCGGGCGGCAATAGAGCCCAGCGACCTTGGAACATGACTGAAGGTTGAGAGGAGGAGCAGAGAAGAAGAGCGCTCTCACAGTCGGAGCAAGAGAGATAACCACTCTGCTCCTTTCTGCCAAACTAACCATTTCCCTGATTGCTCGTCCTGCTCAGGTCGATACACTGATAAACAATAAGGAGCTCATTAGTGCTGTTTGGACACGGTCTGAAATAGAACACATCAAACCCACCCCACGCTGGAGTAGCACTGAGGGAGATCACCGCTAACATCTACAAATAAAATCAAATAAATGATAAAGAGAGAAAGTGAAAAATCAATAGGAGAGAGATGAGTGAGAGAAAGTGAATCTTTGCAAAATAAAGTTAGAAAAGAGCTACAGAGTGAATGCAAAAAGAAAGAATGAGAGAGAAAAAAAGAGAATGACCATGTGAGAGAGAAAGACTGACAGAGGTATAGAGAGAAAGGTAGAGAAAGAGTGAATGGGTGAGAGAGAGAGAGAGAGAGAGAGAGGGAGAGAGGAGGGGGTGATGGAAGGTGAAGGTTTAGACAGTAATCCCCTCCCCAACTAAATCACACAGCTGCCTCCTCAATCGATGTGTCACCTCTCCTCCACACTCCTCCTCTTTCTCCTCCCTCTCCCTGTCCTTTCCTTCTCTCTCCTCTTATCCCACACTCTTCTCTTTCTCTTTCTCTCTCTCTACTTCACTTCTGTCACTCTTGCTCTTAAACCCTTATCCTCTCTGTCCCCCTGTCTCTCACTCTCTTCTCCACTACTGGTCTTTCTTCCTTTCTCAGTTATCATGCTTCTCTCTCTCTCTCTCTGAGCTGAATGTGGGGTAGTGTCACTGATTATCACAGAGGGGTGGTGCAGCCAATTACAGACTGGTCAAGCCTCTTCTGCCCTTTAACAAATGCCACTAAAAGAGGATGAATGGAGGCACACTGTGTTGGGTATTTAGTGTGATAACACTCAGGCATCAGCACACTTCAGCAGCACTGACAGAGAGAGAGAGAAAGAAAAAAGAATGGATTAGCCCAGTCACCCACCTGCTCCTGGGGGAGGAGCTACCCGCCAATCAAACCATCACCCGGCGATGCACCATCAAACAGAGGCCGGTAACTAGGTGACTAAACCATGCGTGACATGCTCACAGACACTGAGGGCAGTGAATGAGAACAGAATAATGATGGTAAGGAGATTGAGGAAAAAAACTTCACCTTAAAAGACACAGAGTCTACAGTTTTCATGCATTTAATATTATCCCTGCACTGGAAACCACTGCTGTAATTTTACAGTTAACTACAATTTACAATTTTTACAATAACACTTTTAAACACACCTTCATTGGAATGGGATACTGGTAGCCTGTGCTAGCATTTCTCCTGCGGTGTTGCTATCAGTGTGTGAAGAGTGGGAGAAGAGGGTTGCATTGACAATCCGACACAATGGGCAGCACTTTTATAAGTGGTCAGAGAGTTGTAAATAACTCATGAAAGTTACATTTAAACCACACGCACCATTGTTTTTCTTGGGAAATTCCCAATAAGTTTGATGTGTCACATGACCCTCTTCCCATTGAAAAAAACAAAAGTTGGATCCAAAATGGCCGACTTCAAAATGGCCGCCATGGTCACCACCCATCTTGAAAATGGAAGTTAATATCACCAACCATTCCCATTTTATTAATGTGTATCCATATAAATGACCCACCCTGTATAATGTAATGTAAATATAATCATATTGTATGACCAAGATTTATATCACAATATATTTCGGACTTCGGTAAATACTATTTATTTCCAATATTGAGACGAACAATAAAAAAGCCACAGTGATTCTGCCAAGAACTATGACATCACCAACAAACAAAAACCTCTTGGCTTTGTCAATATTAATATTTTTAAAATAACTGAGTGCAATGAACTGATGGCAGTGCCCTGTGATGACCCTCAGTCAGTGACAGATGCTGTAAATAGTGTATATCGAAATATTGAAAAAGTGTATAAAAATCTTATCATTGTCATTGGAACATTTTATATTGTGATATATATTGATATTTTATTATTGTCCAGCCCTAATATTGTATACAAGCATATATGCATGCTACAATATATTTTGATTAAAAGCAACTGCTTTTATGATTTGTACAAGCCATTAGATGATGTGGAGGATGAACGAGTATTTCTGAGAGTTTTGAGAAAGGAATCCAAGTGACTGAGAAAATCTGTAAATAATCACATCACATCAATGGTGTTTAAGAAAGAGAATAAAGACTGACTGCTCCTGAAAGGTGAGAGATAACAGTGTAGTCAGGCCATAGATGAGCTGTCTCAGCCCCGTCAACAGCTCTGATGATGGAGGAGATTGACAAAATGATCAGGGCTTTAGAGCTCTCAGCCCTGTCGCGCTGCTGTCGGCGATGGTATCTAGAGCCTGTTAGCTGCCTCACTGACTCAGGTCAGAGGACAAACAGGAGCGGCCGCTCTGCAGCTGTGTGACTCCACAGACCCCACTGCACTCCACACAGACCAGCTGCTTTAATGTTATACGCAATTTTCTCGTTCCTAATCCCACCCATAGCTAGCAAAGATTCTCTCAATCGCGCAAAAGGCACCAACCTGAGAAAGTGAAGTCCAGTATGTTTCCTCCACATGTGAAACCAGCCACTGCTTCTTTTCCAACTGCATACAGGACAGCCTAACATTATTGGAAGACAACACTAATAGCTCAGATCTGGTTTTATCCAGCTAACAGACACTTACACTCAGGCAGCATGACGCTGATTGATGAGGGTAGAACAAGGACCTTTCTACCCATCCAGAGAGAGCAAGGCCAATTGCGCCCTCTTGGACTCCTAACCTCACCAGCCACATTTCTAATGGTGTTTCACATAGAGTTCTTTTTCAATGAACTAAACTCTGTGAACCAGAAAGTGAACTGTCTGCAAATTCCTTCAGTTCTCTTTGTTTTCAACCATCTGGGTAACACTGAAGTAGTGCAGTTCAGGTTTACACTCCACAAACATACCACAGATCTGATTGGCTGAGCCATGTCTGAAGCCTTGGTAAAACACTGTTTAAAAAACAGGTATTGCTCAGATCATCTTTGCTCAAACAGGTTTTTAATCAAATGTTATGTGTGTTGTGGGTTGCTATGTTGTAAGTCATTATACCATAGATTATTATTTGTCACTGTTTTATAAAATCCATATGCTCCTCAAGGCTAGGCATTAGTGATATTGCTGATTTCATTGAAGTGGTAACCTGAGTTCAGTTAATGTTTGGGACCATTTAAAACCATTTAAATAAGTCCTATTTGACATGTTCACATACGTAAAAGGAATGTGCCTACTTTTAACCCTAAAACACTAGGGCTGTGCTAATATCATGTGTGGAATAATAAATGACGTCATACAGTTGCACATTAAATGGCGTACACTCGTTACGTGAGTAATTTAGGCACAGAGACAGTAGGTTGGAAATTTGCTGTGCATTTAAAAATGTGCTCCATAAGACGAGTGACTTCAGTTGTGTGGTGGTGGTTTGGAAATAAAATATTCAATATTCTAAATATTTTTAATACAATGTCAGAAACTTAGTAAGTTACAGTTATTTACGAAATAAGCAAATGTTTACACACTTGTTGTGTCTTCCTTATGTTTGAAATAGTTAGATTTGTACTAAAATAAAATGTAATTAATAAATATGATTTAAATAAGAAATGTATATGTATGTATATATATATATATATATATTATTGAATATAATTAATATTAATATAATATATATTTTAGGGGCGGCACGGTGGTGCAGCAGGTAGTGTCGCAGTCACACAGTTCCAGGGGCCTGAAGGTTGTGGGTTCGATTCCCGCTCCGGGTGACTGTCTGTGAGGAATTAGTGTGTTCTCCCTGTGTCTGCGTGGGTTTCCTCCGGGTGACTGTCTGTGAGGAGTTAGTGTGTTCTCCCCGTGTCTGCGTGGGTTTCCTCCGGGTGACTGTCTGTGAGGAGTTAGTGTGTTCTCTCTGTGTCTGCGTGGGTTTCCTCCGGGTGACTGTCTGTGAGGAGTTAGTGTGTTCTCTCCGTGTCTGCGTGGGTTTCCTCCGGGTGACTATCTGTGAGGAGTTAGTCTGTTCTCCCCGTGTCTGCGTGGGTTTCCTCCGGGTGCTCCGGTTTCCTCCCACAGTCCAAAAACACACGTTGGTAGGTGGATTGGCAACTCAAAAGTGTCCATAGGTGTGAGTGACTGTGTGTGTTGCCCTGTGAAGGACTGGCGCCCCCCCCCCACAGTGTGTATTCCTGCCTTGAGCCCAATGATTCCAGGTAGGCTCTGGACCCACCGCGACCCTGAACTGGATAAGCGCTTACAGATAATGAATGAATAATATATATTTTGTTGAAATAGGGTGTTCTTGAAATGAATAAAATTATTTCCAGTGTTTTATTCATATCGCCAAAAATATCGTTATTGCCAAAATACCCTGAAATATTGTGATATTATTTTAGGGCAACATCGCCCACCCCTACCTTACACACAGTAATGATCCCCAGAACTTGAGAATCCACTTGCTTTAACACAAAGACACTGAGTCATACAACACAGAAATCACTGGTATCAAGTTTCAACACACTCTAAAAGCGTTAATTATCTCTGCAGAGTGGAGCACAGTGACAGTAACAGAACCGCTCACTTATCTATTAAAATGTGAATCACAGAGTGTTACCATAAACAAAATATTACCAAGAGCCTTGTTTGTAACTCTGTTAATGTGGTCTATACGGTGGATTCCTCAAGATCACAGCCACGTTTGGAGTCCTTACACCCTCTTTGAAAAGAAGACAGTAAATTAGCATTTAAGAACACTCAGTGAGAGCAAATTGCAGCCTCCGAGGGCTCTGTGGGACACGACAGGCTTTCAGAGCTGCATTTTAATGACCCCTCGCTTCAGTCGAGAGAGACAGCAACAGGAGAGGCCCCCACGGACCCCAGAGCACACTCTCTCCTTATCTACCAGCTCCATCATATCAGCCCTTTCTCCAAATTACAGCGTTTTCTCGTAGGCTTGACTTGAGTTGACTTGTTTTATAGCACACTCACGTTTCCACTTTGTAAAACTGAATTGCGTGAGCATATGAGGTTCAATTGAAAATTCATTACAAATTCTTCTCCTTTTCCCAGTGATCAGTAACCTACTTCTCCTTCACATTTCTCTTACATGGATTAGGAAAAACATACTATAGCTATTGCTCTATAGAACCATGACAAATACAACAATGTCATTAGATAGATAGATAGATAGATAGATAGATAGATAGATAGATAGATAGATAGATAGATAGATAGATAGATAGATAGATAGATAGATAGATTCAATTTTGTTGTCATTGCTCAGTACAAATATTATAGGTTTTTGCTACCAGTCATTACAGTCAGTAACGGTACTGATATACACTACACATCACCCTGCACTAAAGCTATGGGCAAACTAATGTCATGATGTATCCTAAAGAGGATGAAGAGCATCAAACGGTGGTTTAACCCTGAAGGTACTGTGTTTAGGGGAACGTGCCTCTGTAGGCTGTGTCTTGTCATGACTCCTCTTTAAATATTTACCACCTCCAGCTGTGAGGATGTGTGTCAGAGTGCAGGAGAGAGGGTGAAGATGGGGGGAAAAAATAAATGAATATGTGTATGCCCTCCACCCCCGGAGACGTCCCTGAGGGTCTGTCTGTCTGTCTGTCTGGAAAAATAGTGCGGTGAGAGAGAGATAGAGAGAGAGTATATGTAGAAATGAAAAACTATATACACATAGAAGGAGGAGAAAGAGAGGAATACAGTCAGAGACAGAGACAGGTAGCAGAGTGTTGATAGATTTAGTATGTAAAAAGTGAAAGAGGGACAAACAATTAGAAGGCAGGAGTCACTGGGAAAGTAGGAGGAGGAGGAGAAGAAGGAGGAAGAAGTGATTGAAGTTAATGGAAAAAGGAGGAGTGGTGACAGAGGACACAGCAACGTGGAGGGGGGCTTGTAATTCATAGAGACCCCCTACAGGGTAAATTATTAATAGCCTTCCCCTCGCTGTCGGTACGGTTTGCCCTGAATTCACCTAAATTCATAATTCATATTCCTGCATTCACCATATATTTGGTTTGGTGCCAGACTGGGCTCCTGGTCTCAGTACAGTGGATTTAACTGTCTGTACGTCTTCCTGGAGTCAACATCTCTTATGCATGAGCCTCCAGATGAGTCTGGAGGGTTAAAGCTTATAATGAGAAGAGGAAAGGAACACAATGCAACCTTGAGAAATTACAGCTGAGCAAAACTATAATATCACCATTCCAGAGGACATTTTCAAGATACGGAATATCTAACGTGTGTGTGTGTGTGTGTGTGCTCCACCCAGAAATGCATTCTCTAGCAACCGTTGCCAAGTCAAACAAGCTTTAACAGTATTAAAAAATATTTGCAAAAAAAACCCTACATAGACTGGAGAACCATGGTTATGTGTGTGTGTGTGTGTGTGTGTGTGTGTGTGTGTGTGTGTGTATACTAGTCTCACACTGCCAGACTCTCTAGGGAGAGTCTGGTACCATTTGTCACTTAAGATGGCCAAGAACTGCCTACTACTACAGGAAAAGAAATTTGACTGACACAAAAAAATGTACCAATCACAAGTCTATTTTGTCATGAGGTGTAGGAGGCAAAGAGCCAATCAGAATGCAACTGGCAACATCCTGAGAGTAAGGCCAACTGAAAGTGTCAGTCGAATTGTAGGCGGAGTCGTGTTACGCTCATACAAGTGAATTATACACAGCAGTGCTGCTGGAGTTTTTAAACAGTATCCACTCACTGTCCACTCTGTTAGACTACAGACCTCATTGGCCCACCTTGTAGATGTAAGACAGTAGACAGATTGCTATCAATCAAAAACATGTCTGTCAAGAGAAATACGTGTTTTTGACTGGACAGTGAATGTGTAGGCGGACCAAATACATAATCATAGAAAATACATAATCATAATGTATCATAAATACAGTCAGTATTCTAGCGGTACTGATGATACCAATGATATTCTCAGACACAGTTACTACCATTCCTATGTGAAGCAATGCATTTGCCTCATCCACGATTGGACGCCTTGCCCTCAGAACAGAGAGTGTACCAGATTACATGAGGTCTATAACCATTTGGTTTATCTCATTATGTGGAGGCATTATGAGAAAAATGTAGTAATAATTGTGCCTGATAAAAAGTCAATATAGCATTGAAGGCCTTGCTACGAAAGCCTTTTAAGAGTGTGTATGTGTGTGTGTGTGTGTGTGTGTGTGAGAGAGAGAGAGAGAGAGAGAGAGAGAGAGAGAGAGAGAGAGAGAGAGAGATAAAGTGTGTGTGAGTGTGTGTGAGAGAGTGTGTGAACCAACGCAGCAGAGCTTTACAATACAGTCATTTGAGCAGCTATTTCCCTTCTTCTTTTTACTCTGCTCTTCACTCTTAATCCCCTGATACTTGGCACTTTGGTCAAAGCTTTTTTCACCTCTCTCTCTCTCTTTCTCTCCCTCTCTCTCTCTCTCTCTCTCTCTCTCTACTCCACTCTATACTGCTCTCGGATGTAATAAAGTGCACACAGATTGACACAACGCTGACAGCAGGCAATACTTTTTTCTGCTTTATTGACTGAACATCATATGCTCACTATCCCTGTGCTCCATTTGTGTCTTCCTAAAGGCCTGTGATGTGGGCAGACAGCACTGGAGCCTCTCCAACTCACCTGAGAACTGACCTGCATTGGCAGCCCCAGCACAACACTTCAACAGAACGCACTAACCATTCTGAGAGGAACAATGCACAATAAGATATGTATGTGTAAATGGTTACACATGTTGGGTTGGGCAAGATGTTAGAGATGGTAAAGCACCTCATGAAACTGGACTGCATCATTCACACACTCACTCACATTTAGCAGGCCAAATATTCTTTTATATCTTTTAATATAAGGCAGTGATATTAGCATAAATGGTTAATGATTATTCTTATGATTCCAAAAAGCTGTCAATAAATAAATACATACACTAGAGTATAATCTTAATTTTGAAAACTGAAAATACATCAGATATCAATTATGAGAGTGACTATTTCTTTAAAATCTTCATCAGTCACAAAATGTAATATCAGTCAAGCCCTAATTAATATGCATATGAAAGAGATTGTCATTACTCTTCTGCCTTTTGCATTTCTGAAAGCTCTTGCTCATCCATTCCACTTTCATTCCTGCTCCCAATTACCCACTGTTTGACGTACTCCCTTCTCTAACTCTCTGTCCCTCTCTCTTTAGAGGTGAAGGGTTAATGTTATGACAAAAAGCTATAGAAACATAAAGGTTGTCAGTTGGGGCTACCACCCACTCTCCATCCATGTTTCCATGACAACAAGGTCTCCAGGATAACCCCCCCTTTGCACATACAAATTCAGTTATTCATACACACGGACACTAACAGGCAGTCACTTGGCAAATACATGCTCAGACACACAAGCTTACAAACTTGCGCACACATGCGTGGACACACACACACACACACACAAAGGCTCACATGTATTTTCTATTCTTTCAATTTGCAAAGGATGATTATGTATTACACTTACACAAAGTCAAGAGCTCCACAAGCAGTCCAGTATCTGTCTCGCTCTCTCTCCCTTCACTCTATACACTCCAGCTCTCTGTTCCAAAGGCCTGTGAAGCAACAACCAGGTTTATTTATTGATGTTTCTCGCCTCCAGTCACAATAAAAAAGGGGAGAATAAAAGAAGTGTTGAATAATTAAAGCTGGTGAGTGTACTCATTAAGAGGAGAAAGGAGGATGGAGTGAGGGGGTATAAATGTGTCAATAAGAGTGAAAGTGGTAGAAGGACAGGGGTTGCTGAAGATCAAAGGGAGATTCGGGTATGATAATAGAATGAAAAATTAATAAGATGGTTGAATGCCCAAAACGAAATAAAGAAAAACAACATAAGGAAAGAGGAAGGATGATATTACCCATAACACACAGGCAGAGAAACTGAGTTACAGAACAATATTAGGCCCAGAAACTTGTGATGCTTTATAACTGGGCTGCTCTCATCACCTCTGGGAGAGTTTAATGTGGTTAGATACACAAGGGGCAGAAATATTCCTGTGCCAGTCTATGGGGCAAATTTCAGCCAGAGCCATTATATGACAAATATGACAATATAAGCTCCCGTACGTATTAAAAATGTTTTGAGGTTGTCAAGCCTGTTACCTGTGTGTTTACCAGGGCTGACTGTGAAAAGGTTTAATTTTGCAGCCATTACACCACCATTCAGTACACTATAAATGCTGATATACTTACGATAGAGTAGGCTCCAATTGCCATTACATTTGTATTACAATCTAGTCAGCTAGTAAGTCAGATTAAAAAATCTGTGTGTTTACAGTTAATATTCACATGATTTTTGAGAATTTCATAGTATTTGTTTTGTCACAAGTTTGCTTTGGTAACACCATATACTCCATAAGTTGTAGGTAACTCCACTAAGCTAAAAAAAATGACCTCTATTCTGATTGGCTGCCCTGTATTGTGCCTTATTCAGCATACAGTCCAGGTTGAAACACTCCTTATAACTACAGCAAAAGGGGGTGGAGTCTAACTGCTGTAGGTTGAATAGAGCGATACATAACAGGAAGTCGAAACAGACTTCCGGGAAAAGCAAATAATTTTTTCAAAAGCAAGTGTTTAGATTCAGTTAAAAGTAATTTTATACACTTTTAATTTGATATATAATAGAGCGTGAAAAAAAGAATGCAGTTTAAACTGTTAAACTAATGCAAATTATTCTGTTTTGATGTGTTTTTGTATTTTTTTATTTATTTTTATTTTTTTGTTTTTGTTTTTGTGTGTGCCATAGACTCTAGACTTGTTTCCAGCAGGGCTCAGGGAACCTGTGAATTTCATCACTTCAGACCGTTCACACCTGAAACACATCACACCCTGACAGTCCAGCATGCTACAGAGACGGATCAAACCTAGGAGACGACATAAAACACTGCACACCACAAGCTCTGCTGTGGCAAGAGACACCAGAGCCTTGAAAAAACACACCAGTGTACTGAAACAGATTTTTATTTCTCTCTCTCCCTTGTCTCCCACTCTTTCCATCTTTTCCTCCTTCTCTCTCACTTTAATTCGTTCGCTTCCCTATCTAACCTTTCACTTCATTCTTTTCCTCATCCACTTCTTACTCTTTTTTATCTCTTTATCTCACTCCCCTCAACCTCTTGTTCTCCAACTCTTTACCTCTCCTTGTGTCCTTTATTTCTTTATCCCTCTCTGTTATCTCCCTCTCCAGCCTTCCTTATCTCTTCCTTTCTTCCATACTTTCTTTATCCTTTTCTCTATCTCTTTCCACCCTCTTTCTCTCTTCCCTCCTCGCCCTGTCCTTCGTTCTCTTACTCTTCATATCCTTTATCATTCTTCTTTCAGTCTTTCTTTCCCCCACTCAATTTCTCCCTTACCTCAGTTGCTCTCTCTCTCTCTCTCTCTCTCTCTCTCTCTCTCTCTCTCTCTCTCAGTGGGAGGCTGAGCCTGTGGAAACAGTTCATTAAAGTAACTCCTTAGGTTGTCCTCGGTCAGTCCCCAATTAAACGCCTCACCCTTCGTTCAGAAGGCTTAAATGAACATGGCACGGAGTCTCTGAAGGCAAAACAGGAAACATATTTCCCTGTAACAGAGTAATTAAGACGACAACTAGCCCTGGTAGCCTTTCGTCGGGTTCAATGCTGGTGGGGCGTGAGCTAAAAAAAAAAACGCCACACACACAACCCAGTGAAAACATTAGCCCGGGCTAATACCAGCAATCACCGCACTGAGACATTGTGAAATTAGGCGGAAAACCCATCACCACTGACCTCCTCTGCCTTCACTCCCCCTCTTCTCTTCACGCTTCCTCTCCTTGCTGTCTCTCAATGCGACCTTAAGTCTTTATTTCTCTTTCTCTCCTTATTATTTCCACCTGTATGAGGCCTCGGTGGGTGTTTTCTGCTCCCTGAAAGCTGTCAGAGTGCATCAGTGAAGGTGATGGCACTCCGAGGACTGACCTGACAGTCGGTCTCTTAAAGGGCTAATATCACAGAAACTATCATGCAGTATTTAAACAAAAGTGTCAAAATTAACTAATCACTCGACAGTCCAGTTGCTCCAGGGCCTGTATATGTTCTCCCTGCTTCTACTAACCAGTTCATAAACAAGCCCTTCTCAGCTGAGGTGGATGTGTTCCAGCTGACAAACATTTACATTACAGGAGGTATTTCAGGATTAGGCTTGAAAACCTGTACTATAATCACCTGTTGTTATATAAACCTGTTGTAACGTTGTACAGAAGTATTGTGGTTTACAGCAGTATCAGAACCAGTTCAGTACTCAAGGTTGGAAATGGAAAAAAAAGCATAAGCCTTAAGACGGTATGTTTGGTCGACTAAAGGCAAACCAAGTATAAAAGAAAAATGGGATAGTCTATATTTCACACTGCACTTCTGCTGCTGTAGCTGTATCTCACAGTGGTACTGATTCTCTGAACTGATTCAATGATCTTCAACTATTTACAATATTTAAAACAAATAAAAAAAATGCACCAATTAATATTTCCAGAACCTTTCAAATGAAATTCATTTGCATTTGGCTTAAAGCCACCAGACCAAAACAAACCTAAGAACAAAGCATGTAAGAGAACCACTGGAAACGTGGTAGTTAATCAACAGCAATGGAAGTGAGAACAGTAAAGAGAGCAAAGAACGATCTAAGAAAAGAGAAATGTAAGCTTTAAACAGCGCAACACATTGTGACATTTTGCAGAGTAAAAAAAATGCAGTGCTACAGTGTAGATCAGGAATAGCACAGCATAATTATACTGTGAATGCAAAATGGTAAAACTCAAGGGAACAACACAATGCTGCTTAAATGTGGGGCTGGGTGATATGCATCATTTTGATTATATCATTATCACGGTATAACTATACAATTTTTTGTAACAATTGGACAAAGCTCTCAAGTGATTTAAAAAACTGCAGTTTCAATAAACTTTCAATAAAATTCACCACTGGACAATATCTGTCCCAAATTACAGACCGTCACTGTCCAATGAAATATGTGTATCTCCAAAAAGAGCAGTTTTACAGGAGAAGGAAAAACCTTCTTGTGTAAAAAAGATTTTTATTTTAATTAATTATGGAGAATTTCTATTGGTCCGTTCAGCATTAAATTTTTAAAAACTTTTTCAGTGTGTGTTCTCCCCGTGTTGGTAGGTGTACTGCTGACTCAAAAGTGTGGTGACCATAGGTGTGGGTGTGTGAGTGAATGTGTGTGTGTTGCCCTGTGAAGGACTGGTGCCCCTCCAGGGTGTGTTCCTGCCTTGCACCCAATGATTCCAGGTAGGCTCCAGACCCACCACGACCCTGAACTGGATAAGTGCTTACAGACAAAAAATGAATGAATGTATCCTCAGTAAAGTCACCAGGAGGCAGGGAACATAATTCATTCATTCATTCATTATCTGTAAGCGCTTATCCAGTTCAGGGTCGCGGTGGGTCCGGAGCCTACCTGGAATCATTGGGCGCAAGGCAGGAACACACCCTGGAGGGGGCACCAGTCCTTCACAGGGCAACACACACACTCACACATTCACTCACACACTCACACCTACGGACACTTTTGAGTTGCCAATCCACCTACCAACGTGTGTTTTTGGACTGTGGGAGGAAACCGGAGCACCCGACGGAAACCCACGCAGACACAGGGAGAACACACCAAACTCCTCACAGACAGTCACCCAGAGGAAACCCACGCAGACACAGGGAGAACACACCACACTCCTCACAGACAGTCACCTGGATGAAACCCATGCGGACACAGGAAGAACACACCACACTCCTCACAGACAGTCACCCGGAGGAAACCCACGCAGACACAGGGAGAACACACCAAACTCCTCACAGACAGTTACCTGGAGGAAACCCACGCAGACACAGGGAGAACACACCACACTCCTCACAGACAGTCACCCGGAGCGGGAATCGAACCCACAACCTCCAGGTCCCTGGAGCTGTGTGACTGCAACACACTCAAAATATTCAGCTGGCTTAATGCCCTCCCACTACTGTGTTTCACTTGAAAATACACTACAAATTAAAAATAATTAATAACATTATTATGTTTTCTGACTCTCGCTGATACAAAAGATTTTACAGCTTTTCCCCAAAACTACATGTCAAAGAAATGAACCAATTAGGAACCCTTATTTTCAAGAGCATAATTCCCAAACTTTTACAGGCCAGCGCAGCAAATACACACTGATCAAAACAACAGAACACAGCAAAAGATGTTCAGCAGCAACAGAAAATTGGCAGAAGAACACAGGAGGCTGAAAAGCATTTGAACATGCCAATGACTTAATTTAGGCTTTAATCAGGCCTGAACCACACCACACACGAGCAAATCAACATTAGCATTCCACAGGCCCTAATGTCAGGGTGAAGACAAGGCTTTGTGTTTGAGAGAAGACATGAGTGGTCCCTTGGGTGTAGTAATAAGTGGGCTGTGGCAAGGAGAGCACAGCTGTCACAGGGTTGTGTGACATGCTGGGCAGGTCAGCAGTTCCTCAGAGAGAACAAAACAGACACACGCACACATACACACACACACACACACACACACACAATCATCAATCCCAGCCCCCTGTTATAATCTTACATTACCATGCAACATGCTGTACCCTGCCAGCACCGTTACATACAAGCGCTAGCACGGAAATACAGATGCATGGTCACATGTCTCATATTAAAGGCAGCAAATGTGGTTCTAATGTAAAATGTGTATTAAAGAGTCATTCTGCCATATTGTCATATTCTTTTGTTTGTTTGTTTTTCAAATAATTTATTATTAAAGAAGAAGATAGAATCAATTCTGGTTTCTTTACAGTGGTGTATAAAAAAATACAAGCAATAATAAAAGAAAATCTCAGACCATTTAGTGTAATAAATGTATATGAGAGGGCTTTTAGAGGCATTAAACTCATTGGACATCTGGTTCCTACTGCCACCCCTGTGAACAATCCTAATGCTGTAAGTTTCTCTGCAATGATGTATTTCACATCAAGCCACTCAGAACGGCTTTGTTTACATTCAAATGATTTTGGGAAATGTGTAAAACCTCTCCTTTAAACAGTATAAATACAGTCTACACCATAGGTTCACCACTTAAAAAGATTTATCAGAGCCACTAGCCATGGAGGAAGCTTTCCTTTAAGGAAAGTACAGCATTAAGCATTAACATGAGTCCATTAGTCCATTCACAACAAAACAATCAGTCCTCAGCAGTTTGGATTATTCATGAAAGGTCCATCAGTCGGGGCAGTTGTTATTCAGAAAAGCTTTTGTTGGTCCATCATTTGGTGAAGCACTGTTTAAATGCTGGACTCTATCCATTTTCTCTCTGACAGAGCACAGAAAATATTTGCAGGCGCTGTCTGGGATGCACTTAGGCCATGCCAGTGATCTCCTCCCATATGGAAATGAGGAAATATTGGCAGGACAAGGTCAGGCCTGCTTTAGTATGCCACTGAATTTGCATCAGGGCCCAGAGGCCTAGGCCTCATCTGTGGGAAAGCAATATGCTGATGATGACTGGTTGTACAAGGACGCAGGAAACAAATTAAACAATTGCGATGAGAATCACAAATTAGTAGCAAGCAGCAAGACTTCACTAAACAGTCGATGCTCATATTTCATAGGGAAACAATAAGTTGCTTTATTTCAGCTCTATTAAATATGATAGCTCCAGTTACTACGCAGAGAGAGAGAGAGTGAGTGAGCTGAAGATGTTACACTCCAGATCCTCTACAGCACAGGAAGATGAGCTCTACATTATCAGATATTAATTTCCTGCAGGCGCTTCGATTATCAGACCTTGGTTAATCAGGTCAGAAGACTGCTCTTCCAATGGCTTCATTTACTTTGTTAAAAGTTTCAGAAGGGGCTCTTACCTCTGAGTGCTGCTGATGTAATCTAATCAAGCCTCTCTTGGGATTAGTGCAGTAAGAGTGAAACACACTGCTGTTTAAATAAACCGCAGATCCACCTTTACTCAAAGGTTCTGCTACTTCATGGAAGTGATGGAGATAAAGGATAATGTCTTCCCACATATTTATCATCATCTTTATAGAGGACATTACTGAAACACATTTCCACGTCTGAGCTCCTTCTCTTATACACATAGGCTCTAATAGTCACAATTCATCACTGGACAATATCTGTCCCAAATTACAGACCGTCACTGTCCAATGAAAAATGTGTATCACCAAAAATAACAGTTTTACATGAGAAGGAAAAACCTTCTTAACTTTCATTGGAAGTTAAGGGTAAAAAAAGATTTTTATTTCAACGGTGGTGCAGCAGGTAGTGTCACAGTCACACAGCTCCAGGGACCTGGAGGTTGTGAGTTCGATTCCCGCTCCGGGTGACTGTCTGTGAGGAGTGTGGTGTGTTCTCCCTGTGTCTGCGTGGGTTTCCTCCGGGTGACTGTCTGTGAGGAGTGTGGTGTGTTCTCCCTGTGTCTGTGTGGGTTTCCTCTGGGTGACTGTCTGTGTGGAGTGTGGTGTGTTCTCTCAGTGTCTGCGTGGGTTTCCTCCGGGTGACTGTCTGTGAGGAGTGTGGTGTGTTCTCCCTGTGTCTGTGTGGGTTTCCTCTGGGTGACTGTCTGTGTGGAGTGTGGTGTGTTCTCCCTGTGTCTGCATGGGTTTCCTCCGGGTGACTGTCTGTGAGGAGTGTGGTGTGTTCTCCCTGTGTCTGCGTGGGTTTCCTCCGGGTGGCTGTCTGTGAGGAGTTGGTGTGTTCTCCCCGTGTCCGCGGGTTTCCTCTGGGTGCTCCGCTTTCCTCCCACAGTCCAAAAACACACGCTGGTAGGTGGATTGGCGACTCAAAAAGTGTCCATAGGTGTGAGTGTGTGAGTGAATGTGTGTGTCTGTGTTGCCCTGTGAAAGACTGGCGCCCCCTCCAGGGTGTATTCCTGCCTTGCGCTCAGTGATTCCAGGTAGGCTCTGGACCCACCGCGACCCTGAATTGGATAAGCGGTTACAGATAATGAATGGATGGATGGATGGATAATTTTGGAGCATTTCTATTGGTCCAGTCAGCATTCAATTTTTACACCATGTGAAGAACAGCTGCTGTGTTGTATGCAGTAATCAGTAAAGTAGAGACATGCGTTTCATTATACAACAGTAATTTGCCTTATAGACCATTTCATTTATTTCACACAGAGTCACTGTCAGAACAAAACCTCGTGCCTGCAAAACTTCAGATATCCATTTTTATTGTTTTGAATGCTATAGCTGTGTTTCACCAGTATAGGGCTCCAGGGTTAGGTGGAATACAATCAGTTTGCATTGACTTATTATTAACAGCGTGTAGACAGTGCTGTTTTTTATATTTATCACTGCTGTGCCTGAGCTGCTCGTACCAGACGGCACACATTAACATGCCAACTTCACACCAGTGTGACTGCAGCACTGAGAATCATCCACCACCCAGATAATATCTGCCCTGTGGTTGTCCCATAGGGGTCTTACTATCGAAAAACACGAGTAACAAAACATGCAGAGCAACAGGTGAAACACAGTCTGTAACTGCTGCAGTTGTAGAATGACAAAGTGCACATATAAGTTCTGATAGAATATTACAGGGATCTGCCAAGCAATGTAAATAATCACCTATATATAATAAAATATACACAATCTTTAAAACATGTATTTGTTGCTCCAGAAAATGCAAGCTATTGTCCTCTAGTAGGTGGTTTTATTCATGAAAATGGAGAAAAACAAATCCACAGACAGACAGACAAACAGACACAAACCATCAGTGGCTGGAATAGCATGGGTAATAGAGTGGTGAGTGAAATCGGTTGAAAATGATTTGACTGCCATTCAAATGGCTCTGTGTTCAGCTGCAGTGAGGGAGAGAGATAGAGAGCACTGGGGAGAAAAGTCCGGGAAAAAAAGCCTGCTACCCTCCACACTGAGTGTGTTGGCAAATCCTCCGCTGTATCATCAGAGGGAGGAGTGCAGTATGAGGCCGGCACGGCGTAGACGATGCTACACTGAATCTCAATGGCCTGCATGCGAGCAAGGTGTCAGCACTGGCCTGCCTGCCTCTTTTTCACCCCGATCTCCATGACAACCCTCTGACTCCAGCAGCATGCGGCTATACTCCTCCTTACCCCATCCCCCCGCTTCATCTCTCTCTCTCTCTCTCTCTATTCCTTTTATTTTTTTTTTCCCTCCAACAGCTCCAGCTCTGCATCTGCCGCTTATGTCTCCCTGGCACAACTTCATCTCTCTTTCTCTTCCTTGGTCTGCAACATTAATCTTGGCTATAGTCCCCTAAAGTTAGCAGGCTGGAGGATTTGTGTTTGTAAAATGGCTGGTTTCCCCTGGATATATCTCTCAGTAATCTCTTTATCACTCTTCCTCTCTTCTACGTTCTTACCCACAAGTGTATCTTTCTTACTTACTGCACCTCCAGGCCTGCAGCACTTAATCACTGGCCTGAGGTCGGAATGCGTGTACATGCACCACCAGTGGTGTAGCTTGTTTTTTCGGGGCGTGATACGAGTGAGAAAGCTTGGGTTATGTGCAAGCTGCAGTAATTGAAAAAAGCCTGTGGTCTTTTCACAGAAAATAAGGTCATATAATATTTGGTCATATTACATCGGTAAATGTTGAATTAGAGGTCTGGCCCGAGGGCTCTTACTGGAACATGATGTGTTTTTCTGAGCCTGAATTCAAAACCTAGTCTTGTGCTGCATAGTACTTATATATCACCCTGACCACATACTCTCTGTCCTGATTCTTTATATAAAGGTCTGGGAAAGTGAACGCAATAGTTATTAGTCATACAGCCATGATTATTTGGACACATGAAATGAAGGGTGTCCTTATTTGTTGCAGTATTGGCATCCATCTTTTGCGAAGGCTTCTAATTGCATGTTGGTACATTCTGATGGCATTCAACTAGTTAAAAATGCCTACAACTGTGTGGCAAACATTGTGACTCCTGGTTCCTGTAGAATCTCCAGTATCCCACATACTTAGTCACAGTCCAACCACAAACTTGCGGCACTCCATCTGTGTATGCAAAGTTGTTGTCAAGATACGATTATGTGTAATTTGCATTCTGATTGGCGCGTGCAACAGTGCCTGATTGTGTGGAAATGAACACTTCCCCCCACTGAAGCTCTTCTAGAGACACGCAGGCTGGTGAAACGATCTCCGTAGGATACTTTGCATTTCCTTAATAAAATGATATACAGTGTAAACTGTAAATCTATTCCCTAAGTTTAGGTTGTAACAACACCGTGGCTCTTTTTTTTACTGTACATACAGGCATCATCTTAGCTTATTTTTTCCTTTCCTCTTGTCTCTTGTCACCTACAAGATGATCACTTAGAACTCAGCTCTCTGTGCTCAATTAATAGATCCCCAAGAAACCTCCACCTCCTGCTGTTAACAATAACAACTTGTGTTTTTGTGTTCTGATTTTTAAAGTGTATCTCCCCTCCCCTCTGTTTTTTTTCTACCATTCCTGGCCTAAGGTATCAGCCAAAAGGCACTGAGACACTTTGTTTGTCCACATTCATAAATTCACTAAAATCTGCCCCAGAAAAGATAGCATTTACCGAAGTTGGCAACAGTGAAGTAGATCACCATGTGAAATCAGACAATCTCTGCATGCTATTCTTTTCTATGAGGCTTGACTTTGGTCTTATATGTGTGTAGTATACACTGAGAATTTTCTTTGCATCAGTTTTTGACAAATATTTTCCCATCCTTTCAGTGAATCTCTTTCAATCACATACAGTGACATCAGCCTGGAGATGAATTAAAATGTCCACTGTTTCAACACGACAAAACACCTTAGGGCATCGGAGGAAAACAAAAACTTTCCAGATCTTTCACATCAGCTGAAAGACACCTGTAATAGGTTATCTCACCTGGGCTTGCTTAGGGATCACCTGTATTTGAACCTGGAATCTCTTGGTCATAGGCTAGTCCCTAGACTGCTGAGACACTCAAGGGAACAGGGATAGCTTTTAAAAAACTGTACTGTTTAAACGCTTATTTATTAATGATTTATTAATTAGTATTTATTATTATTTATTTCAACAGTAACAACAAAAACAAATTAAGTGTGATATAAACTCCTATTCATATGCATTAGCAGGTAAATCAAATTGATTAATTAATTCAAATTGAATTCAAATGAATCATGGTGATTAATGAATGTGACACCAACACTGAGAAATGTCATTATTAACCTTTTCAGTGGCCAGGCTTGTGTCCTGTTCTGAGATTAGGTTTTCAATTGCTACATAAATGCATTCAAATGTGGCTTAGTTACAGAAGTGAGAAATAGAAGCCAGACCTCGTGGAGGTCACTGGGCATTTAAGGGGTTAACCAAGAGGAGTAGATTAGGCCGAGATTGCTGCTCGTTTTTCCCCATTGATCAGCTTCAATCCTCCTGCTGAATCCAGTCAGTTTTGGTTTTAATGCATGAAGAGGCATCAGTCACAGAACATGGTGGCATCCATTGTCTTGCTGTAGCTGAGTCCCTTAGGCCCTAAATCCGTGTAGCTGTGAGGGAATGACTTTCCCCCAGTGACAAATCCAATCACCACTAACAGAAGGAAGTGTGGAATTCCATTTTAGTCTCAGCTGGTCTTGCCCTTTCCACAGCGTCTGATTCGGACTCATCAAAGACGAGGTGCTATCTCTCACAGCTCAGCTCAGCCTCCGAGCTGCAGCATCAACACATCGCCACAGCTGCCATCAAACACATGCAGCTTATTCGACTAATGAAAGAGAAATTAACTCTAGAGTCACCGCATCTGGTTGGGGCGATGTAGCAGATCATAGAGCAATCTGTCCTTGTCCTGTAAATACACAGAGGGTTTAAAATCCCCAGTCTTTCTGGTGATCCTTATATAGTCAGTCCAGAATCAGACACATGCTGATATGGCTGCGGGGTACTAATTTGTCCAGCACCCAAAAAATAAATAAATAAATAAATAAATAAATGTCTGGTCAGTGGTGGTCCTCTAGTGGTCCATTCCACTGACAAGCAACAGATGAGCTGCAGTCAGTTACTGTAAATCTATGATGTAAGTGGAAATATATTAATTGCATATTCCCCATAGAAAAGTATGAAATTCAGTATAATCAAATATGACCTTCTGTTTATCCTTCTCAGTGCCAGTAGTTGGCTAGAGGGGTATAACCCCCACCCCCCACCTCCAGCACTGGTAAGGGGGGCAGTGGAACTGCATTCTCTGGAGTAATGGAGCGTCAATCCAATACCTGTGGGAGTTGGCATCTTGACCTCACTAATGCTCTTTCAGCTGAATGCAATCAATTCCTCACAGAAATGGACAAACATCCTGTATAAAGCATTAGAACGTAGGAGCAGAAGCTGTTACAAATATCCCTTTACTGACTAAATCATTGCAGCTTGTTAAAAAGTCTTATTTTCTAAAATATTAAATTTAAATCAATTTAAATGACATCTCATAAGCTCTGGCATATCTTGCCATTCAGCTGTTACTCAAGAGGATTTGTGCTGCGTGTTTCATGATTATGGGTGACTGAAGGTCTGGAAGGATACACCAGCTGTGTCCTTCGAGTTCTGAGAAATGAAGAATGATTTCTGGGCCACATTCAAAGAATCTCACAAAAAGGGACCGACTTCAGTGATGTACGATATAAACACAGCCTTCCTTCACTACAGCATCAACTATGAGACACTTCTATATTAGTGTGTGTTAAGAAGTAGAAATTGATTGGAAATGTGACTCACACAGGACTGTTTACCTTCTGCTTCGGTCTCTGACACTGTATAACCCTTTACAATCAGACCCCCAACATCGCTGCTGTGCGCTCGTGCCAACGTTGGCCTCAGTGCATGTCCAGAAGGTGGAATTGGAGATTTTCTGTTTCCTATCATGTCGTCTAGCACCGCATGAAAGAAACTCTGTGCTGCAACTCTACGGTTGGAGTTGCAGTGAGATATATTTTGAGTGCATGCATTTCTTCAAAATACAATTCAGATCACTGTGGAAATGTTTATTCAGAAAAAAACAAAAAAGTAAACAAACAAACAAACAAACAGATCAATAAATAAAATGTGAAAGTGTGAAATATCTTTATGAACAGAGAGTTAAGAAAGTCCTTCTATCACACACACACACACACACACACACACACACACACACACACACACACACACTCACACACACACACACTCACACACTCACACACACACACACACACACACTCACACACTCACACACACACACACACACACACACACACACTCACACACACACACACACACACACACACACAAACGCAGAATCATATAGAAGAGAAACAGCTAAGGCCATCTCCCTCCTTTTTCTCTATTTGCTCTTTCTGAGTATGGCCTCCTGAAGGCATCCCAGCTGCTGTGGCCTTAGCTCTCTCTCTCTCTCACTCTCTCTTATTTTTTTCTCTTTTCTCTCTTTCTCTCTCCCTCTCCACACTGATGAAAGATGACAGCGGTACTTGTCCCTGCTTTCTGTACGAGGGCATAAAACAGAAAAAAAACAGGGGTAGAGAGAGAGAGAGAGAGAGAGACAGAGAGAGAGAGAGAGAGAGAGAGAGTGAGAGAGAAAATATAAAATTAAGAAAGATAATGAAGAAAGTAAATGATAGAAAGACAGCAAAGAGAGCGTAAGAGAGAGAGCCACACATACAGGAATAGAGAGAAAGAGAGAGAGGTAGAAACTGAAAATTAAAAAGAGATGATGAAGGAAATAACAGTGAACAATGAAAGAATAAATAAATGATTGAGAGACATGCAAAAGAAAAAAATAGAGAAAAAATAATTGGTGAAACAGAGAGTGAGAGAGAGAGAGAGAGAGAGAGAGAGAGAGAGAGAGAGAGAGAGAGAGAGAAAACAGCAGTGTAACCACTCCCCAACTCAATTACTGTAGCCATGATGGCCTGTGTAATTCATTCTAGTTCAGAGAGCTCCAGACAGGACAGGTCAGCATGTCCTATACACATCCAACCTGCTCTCTGTTTAACGAGGTTATAACACGCTCATTACCACAGTCATCACTGATCAAGTTGCCAAAATGCTGCTACAATTACACACTAACAATGTAACAAGCAGTGGCTTGTTTCGGGGGGATAATGTTGATGGGGGGCTGGTGTGTTCCAACATCTGGGGGAGGGGGCAGTTATGAGCTGCAGCTATGTTTACCTTACCCTTTTACCTCAGCAAACGGGGACAAGCCATGTATTAATACACAAAATGTCAGAAGAAATGTTGGATGAGAAGGTTTCCACATTGTGTTGACCTTAAAGTGTCCTTATCATGGGAGCCAACGGTCTGTTGCATCAGCCTCTGCCTTTTGGCTTCCGTTGTATGTTTTTCTGTATTAGGAAATGTTTCAAAGTGAAAGTCTGAGGTAATTGAGCATACGCTTCTGTAGAAGCAGAAGATACAGAGCCTGTGTGATAAATAACGGCATTACTCCAGCGGGGATGGAAACTGTGGTGGAAGTTTCAGAGAGCAGTTACTTGTCATTTTCTTCATCATTTTCTTGAACCGTGGTGATAAGAGATTTATTTTACAGAGACCTGCAGTGTGTAGCGCCGAGGAGGCAGGACCCTCTTGCGGAATAGTTTTAAAACCTGAGAGACAGATCCTGTGCACATTAGAGGCGGCAGTAATAGCGTAGGTGTCACAGGAATTTACACTTCATTGTAGTTTCTTTGCACCAGAGAGAGGGAGAAGAAAGGCGTGCCTAATCCCTGAGAATAAAGCAGACAGGTGCTTCCTCCACAGGAGAAGCCTTGCCAGCCAGGTGTGAGGCTAAATAAGAGATTGTTGCATGAAGAAAGGGGAAAAAGAACGCTGTTTACTACAACAAACACAATGTTCACCAAGACCTGATCCTCCAGAGGGAGGCCCCCTCCCTTAGAGCATGTAAATGTTGTGAGTGTCCTGCTCTGCACTGTTTTCATGCTAAAAGGATGCACCTTAATTAGTGTCTGTCAGTTGAGAGGGAGGTTAAAACTGCTGTAGATGCAGCAGGAGATTTGTATGCAGGAGGAGTTTGTGTCTGTGTTTATGTGTGTTTTTTTCACGACAGGTGGGCGTGCATGTCTGGGCAAAGACAGTCATTGTCTGTCACCATCATTTGCGACATTTTAATAGCTGCAGGCGTCATCACAAAGCTTTCTCCTTGCTTTTATATCTACAAACATACACACAACCTCGCGCACACACACACACACCCTACTGCTTTATCTTTCTCCCTTTCAGCTTCATCTCCCTGTCACTGAGCAAATCAATTTTTTGTCCGATGGTTCCACATGAATATAAATATATATCGGTATACAAATACAGGCTTCACGAAAAGCCTGTAGTTCCATTAACGAAGTCACTGCTGGAGGGGGTTGAATTGCACTGAAGCCAATGAAGCACGAGGTGCCCACAGCGCCCACATCTTATCAAATCTTTTAGGGGCCCCTCTTATATTAATTAATTTATTAATTGTCTGTAAATGCTTATCCAGTTTAAGGTTGCAGGTATCTGGAGCCTACCCAGGATCACTGAGCGTATGGTTGGAACACAACCTAGAGGGTGACACACACTCACACATTCACTCACACTCACACCTATGGATACTTTTGAGTCATCAATCCACCTACCAACCTGTGTTTTTGGACCATGGGAGGAAACCAGAGCACCTGGAGGAAACCCATATGGACACATGGAAAACACATCAATGTCCTCACAGACAGTCACCCAGAGAGGGCTCAAACCCACAACCCCAGGACCTTGGAGCTGTGTGACAGCGACACCGCCTGTTGCGTCACCATACCGCAGCATACCATAGTAACCAAAAGAAAAAATTTTAAGCTAGACTCCTGACATCATTCTACAACCTCATTCAACATTATACAAACAGCCTTGATGTCTGTGTACCTCTAATTCACCTACTGCATGCATGGATTCTAAATATTAAAACATTCTGCCAATGTTAGAGTGTGTGGAATTCATTCAGAGCATCAAACATGGCACACTAGACAACAGCACGTTAACCAGCAAATTACATTTAATAATTCAGTACCAGTAATTTTCATTATGGTGGGTGTGGGAAGTCAATTACTTGCCCTGGGGATCATAAGACCATAATTACTCTATAACCCATCAATAAATAATTCAAAATAATGAAAAACTATAGCATTTAGTCATTAGTTCATTTTAAATGATGTTTTGTCCTACAGTTCAGTTATTTGGTGAAATATTCAGCATGTTTAACTGCTGTTCACTCTTAAACTTGTTAAACAATGTTCAGGATTTTAATCTCACAATCTCCGGATCTCTGGTCTGTCTGTGTACCGGAAAAAGGTCCAGTGTTTGTATGCAGCCTTGACTCTGTAAATGGGAAACAAACTAAGTGTCTCTGTCCGACCTGGCTCAGGAGCTCTAAATCTCTCTTAGCCACAGCCAGGAAATAACATCTGGAAGCATTTGGATGGTGGAGAGTCCTCGGAATGTTGAAGAGCACGAAAATAGATGAGGATGTTTCTTAAGTCCCAGGTGACTGTCTGTGAGGAGTGTGGTGTGTTTTCCCCGTGACCGTGTGGGTTTCCTCCGGGTGCTCCAATTTCCTCCCACGGTCCAAAAACACACGTTGGTAGGTGGATTGGCGACTCCAAAGTGTCCGTAGGTGTGAGTGAGTGAATGTGTGAGTGTGTGTTGCCCTGTGAAGGACTGGCGCCCCCTCCAGGGTGTATTCCCGCCTGGCACCCAATGATTCCAGGTAGGCTCTAGACCCACCGTGACCCTGAATTGGATAAGCGCTTACAGATAATGAATGAATGAATGAATGAATGTTTCTTAAGTCCTGCTCCATATGTGAGTTACATTATTTAAGAAGGAACTGACTCAGGAACTGACAACAGGAAGCCACTAACTGCATGAAAGTGAACGCATTCAAAATGTGCTACAAAACCAAACAACTCCAGTAACAAATAATTTTCTTTGGTAATCCAAACAGCAAATGAAAACCTCTCTGGTTTTATATTAATTTTACATACATTTAAATGAACATAAAAAAGTCTTTTACAAATGTACTTCATTTATATACATTTAATGAAATATCTTGTGCAGATTTCTTTCATTTCTTTAGCTGATTCTTTTACTCAAAGCCATTTTAATGTCATGTATCAGAGTTATAATCTTTCTCTAATGCATGTGCCAGCGTTTAAAAATGAATATTGAAAAATCCCAGCTTTAATTCCAACACAAGAAAATCATAATGTATAAAGTTAAATTACTAAAATGTGTTATTATTGTTATTATTAGTAGTATTTTATTGTTGTAATTATAATAATTTAATCTACCAAACAATATGTCAGGCTCCAGAGTGGATATCTGCTTTAAATATTACATAATGTAAAATAGTTTCCATTAGAGCACAGTAAACAGTAAATAAAGCTGTGCCTGTTACAGTCCATAACATAAAATAACAGATCACACCCCAGCCTTTTAATCTCTGTTTTTACAATATTGCTTATGCCTCTTTCACGCATGCATCATAATGGTTCTGTATTGTTCACCCATAACATTTGTCATTATGCCAGTAAAGACTCCAGTGTACAGTCAGCTTCTTACTCAGACATACCATTCCACAAAAAGATGCAGAGCTTCTTAATGAACGTTAGTACAATAGATGGTACAGAGAATAGTAGTTCTCCAGAATCATCTAACGTTTGAAACGAAAAATACTACGTCATATGCTGAATCTACAGAACTGGCTGTTAGTGTCCTCCTCCAAGAGAAAGTGGAGAAAGAAAAATTTGCTCAAATATTGTTGGAAAAATACAGAAAGACAAAATAATATTGTCGTGTCACTGCCACACAGTTCAATCCCCACCTTGGATTTTGGTGTGCTCTCTCCATGTCTGCGTAGCTTTCCTCCCACAGTCCAAAAACACATGCTGGTTAAATTGTGTTTGTAAAACTGCCCACATCTCTGAGTGCATTATTGAATGTGTGATGCCATGTGATGGACTTGCACCCAGTCGAGGGTGTATTACAACAGCTTGAGTCCAATGATTCTGGGTTGGCTCTATTTTTTTAATAGAACCTATGTAAATCCAGTGCATTTTTCCCACCCTTATACACATTCAGCCCTCATCTTCCCTCCAATCTCTCTTATCTGCAGTCTATCTCTTCTCTAGCTTTCAAAAGAGATCGTTCCCTCCAGCCGTTCACAGTAAGCTTCCACTCTTTATTTAATGTTCACCACATCCTCCACTCCTCCTCTAAACCACACCCATCCCCTTTGGCCTGGGGTCATTTTATTGCATGATTCCCCAATTAAGCTCATTAGTGTTCCCAATCCTTTTATTACAAGGGTGGTATTGACATAATTTACCATAACAGTATTTTTCAGATGTAACACCAAAAGCGAGATTATGTTTGAATTAGCATTAACTGAGTCTACACATATTTCCTAAAAACTGCAAATACTACACTAAAGAATGCCTAAGAACCTTAATACAGCTTGTTGATGGGAGGACTTTTTTGTGCTGTTTTATTTTTTTACGATCCAATATCATGCCCAAAGATTTTGATGTATTATGTACAACCTGTAAAAGTTTAATGCTCAGTCTGTTAAATTTAACATATCATTGCTGCCCTTTGAAAAACATATATTTCCAAATGGTAAATTTACATGAGAAGGAAAAAACCTTTTAAACTTGCAATGGAATTCAATGTAAAAAGCTTTTATTCCAAGTAATTTAGGAGCATTTCTATTGGTCCATTCATCATGAACTTTTCACACAGTTTAAAGAACAGCTGCTGTGTTCCATTCATTCATTCATTATTTGTAACCCTTATCCAGTTCAGGGTCGCGGTGGGTCCAGAGCCTACCAGGAATCATTGGGCGCAAGGTGGGAACACACCCTGGAGGGGGCGCCTGTCCTTCACAGGGTTGCTGTGTTCCAAAGGCAAAAATAAACTAAGAGTTAACAAAAATGTATATGCATGTTTTTATTTGTACATAGAAATGTTTTTTATTCGTTGCATATGTGCGCAATGTTGGAACACACCCAGGACACACACTCACCCACACGAACACTTTAATAGTAGCCAATCCACCTACCAACATGTAAGTGTGGACTGTGGGAGAAAACCCACGCACCAACATGAAGTAAGTGGTGTCACTGTCATAGATCCAGGGTTCTGGGGTTGTGGGTTTGAACCTTACCAAGGTTTAACATCTGTGAGGTGTGTTCTCTCTGTGTCTGTGTGGGTTTCCTCTGAGTTCTCAGATTTCCTCCTAGACTTGGCAATAGTACTGGCTCAGTGTCCTCAGATGTGAGTGACTGGGAGAGGGTGGGATACACTGGCGCCATGTCCAGGGTGTGATCTTGACAAGGACCCAATGATTCTGGGAGAGCACCGGACATAATGCAACCCTGAACAAGATAAAGCATTTACAGACGATAAATGAATGAATCTTTCTGGAATATGAACTCACAGCGATGTCCTGAGTTCATCTGAAGGGGAAAATACATTAAATATTAATTAATCCAAGTCAGTAATCTATGATTAACATGCCTTCAGCTGGTTTTCATTGGGCAGTATTGCTTTACATTAAGGGATGGAATGTTCTTATGGATAGTGAGTAAAATCAAAGTTGTTGTGGGATAACCAGGAAAGACAGCATATCACCCTGCATTACTCGAGCTGGCTCCTTTCTTTATTCCAGCATTCCCTGGTTTTTGCCACTAGTTTAGGCTTTTTCGCAACTCCCTTTCCTCTTGTCTATGCCCTTTCATCTCTCACAGCTTGCCACAGTCCATGCGTGTGTAAGAGAGAAAGAGAGAGAGAGAGAGAGAGAGAGAGAGAGAGAGAGAGAGAGAGAGAGAGAGAGAGAGAGAGAGCGAGCGAGAGACTGTCTCTCAAGTTTGTTGTTGTTTATCTCCTGCTCCTTTTTTCCTCCCTGAAGTGTGTGCTGAAGTGAAGCCGAAACTGTTTTTTTCGCCAAGCCAGTCATCAAGCCCTGCGGAGCAGCCAGCCAGTCTACAGCAAACACTCCTTATTATTATAACTGGAAAATCCATTCCACTAATACACACACAACTAAAGGGTCTGACTCAGGCCAGTTTGCCTCCCACATGCAGCAATGGGCAGGCAAATAAAAAGGTAATATATGATGAAATTTACAAGTCCCTTATAATCAAGACATTCATAGCATCCAAATGCTTCTTAAATTTAGCACTATGAGTGAATCCATGCTAGCTAACAAACAATAGCACTGAAACCTTTTCTTAAAGTTATTAAAGTTATGGAGAGTGATTAAAACGTGATTAAAGACAGTATGCATACCTCATTTTTTGAAAATTAATGTTAATTTCGGTTTCAAAATAAGTCCTACAAAATCATCAAATCATATCAAAAAGTCTGCATGCTCTTAATGACATCTTGGGTTGTATTTGAGTTGGTTGAGAAATATTCTAGCTTTGCAGCTCCACTTCAAAGCTATAGAAGAAGCAAAAACTGCAGCCCAAACCTTCTTTTATATCTTTATACATTTGGAAATTAACAAGCCTTGGACAAAATATGATTAAGTGGCCCTGAACTGTAAGACTGCAAATCTGCTACTGCTAGCATTGCTAAGAGCAAGGGCAGGAGGGAAATAAGATGTTAGTGAATTATTTAGCATTACATAAACATCACAGATTTCTCTAGCAATAGAGAGCTGGCATCAGTGCTGGGTGTACAGTCAGTGGGCCGGCCAGGGCAACCGTAACCAGGAGAAGTGGGTTGTGTGGGATAGATACAGATATATTTTGGTTTCCTCAACACAAACACTGCAGCAAGACTACAATTAATGCATAATTGATTCAAATGTATTCCACTAGCTCTTCAGAAAAATGACATCTGAAGTGTATGAATCACTCCTCGCCATCGTCAGCAGCATTCTGATTTCCCCCTGAGTTTCAGCGCACTAGTGGTGTGCTACGAGAGAGGCATGTTGAAACATCTCCCCTCATTCTGAGTGGCCCGTGAGCCCCTGGGGCCTGAAGGCAAGGCTCCAAGCGCTAGGTGGGCTGTAGCAGAAAAATGGGCATAGCACAGTAGGTGAGATTAAATTAGCCGAGTGTATAGGGATTATAGTCGCTAGCGTGCTGATACCCTCCCACATTGGTCCTAATCCAGCCGTAATGAATATATCATGTCTGACAGCACTAGGGCCTGAGGTAGCCGTCCCAACCACACACACACACACACACACACACACACACACACACACACACATATATATATATATATATATATATATACACAACCACCTGCCAGTCCCACAAGCACTCACTCTCAGCATCATGCCATTCCCACAGTGCTCCTGAGCTTTCAGTACTGTTCACAGACTCACAAAAGCCACAGTGGGAGAACCACAGCCATGTAGCGTGGAGCAAAACTATCCCGGCACACAATCAGATATCAACTTGGGAATGAAAACAAGTGCTATGTTGTCCAGAGTTGGCTATATTATTATATCAAACTGACACAATCCTGCTAAAGAATAGCAGGACCAATAGAAATGCTTCAAAATTACTTGGAATAAAATAATGTTATATTGACTTCCTTGAAATGTTAAGGTTTTGCTTTTTTACTTCTTTCATAAATGTATTATTTTGTAGATACATGTTTTTCTGTGGATAGAGATGAAATTATATTATGCTAACCGCGACCCTGAAATGGATTAAGCGGCAAAGGAGATGATGATATTATGCTAATTAGGGTGATATCATCTTATCATTTATTATAGCCACATTAGCATGTGTACTCAGTAATTTGTCAATTATAATGTCTTTAGAAATTGTTTTATTCACAGCTAATGTTACTTTCTGGCTACTGGCTTCAGCTCTAGTCAGAAATATAATCTTGTTGTTAATTAAATAGTTCAGCTAAAGAAAGTTATTTTGCAAACAATAAATAAGGAGACCACTGTTTGGACTATGAATAATGAATATGAATAACAATCAACATGGCCTCTGTTTGCTAATAAAGTCCTGCCCTTCAACAACAACAAGCAATCTCTTTGTTGGTAGCAGAGGAGGGGTTTATTGGCACTGGTAGGGAAAGCCCACCTAGATGTGGATATCTGAACAAGTGCAGTATGAAGAGCATTATTGAGTCAAAGGCTACAAATTATTCATGAGGTATTTGTCAGGTGGATTAGTGATTTAAAATATATGTTGGAAATGGTCATTTAATTGTCTTTCTTCATATAAAGATATAAGCAATTGATCTTTGATGACTTGAAATTACTTGCCAAATGACTGCAAAGTGTACAGACTTGCCTTGCCTTGCTAAGGACTTTGACTACAATCAGATGACATTATGCAGTATAAACATATGGCTACTAGCTTGAACCTACTTTTAGCTACAGTACATTCAGTATTTTCTCTTAAAATAACTAATTATATAAGAAAAAAGACAATGTATAGATACTGATTCAACAAATGAACAAATGAAAGTCAAGCAACAAATGAAGGTGAACAGCCACTAATTAGCATTGTTTAGATGACATTATGCTACCATTCCGCTAATACTTTTCCCTCACCGTAAGTTACATTTGCACGTTTTGTCATTAAATAAACGCTTATCAGTTAAATGAATATTAATGTCATCTTCACAGCCAAAATGCACAAAAAAGAAGGACCGGTATGCTACTCAGTGGCTACCAGCTTTCAAATTCTGATCAAATTAACATGTTCAGTATATTATTTTATAGCAAGTAACCTGGGAAAGTAAATAAATGAGAGCAGTCTTACTGGTGTGGGTGTTTTTATCACTATAAAATAGGGATATAACCAGCTCAGCATTTGTTTACTCTCCTTGTATTTTGCCATCTGGAAGATTCTGTCCAAATCTCCGCCTCCATTTTCAGTTAGCCCACCCACTCTGGCTCACTCACTGAGAAGGTTTCACATGAAATCTGTTTGAAATCTATCACGTATTCATTGACCATAAACATACACTGTACAAAAGATTCTGTGTTCCACTTGGCTGCAGGGTAGCGCACCAGTGTTTATGACACAAGGAGGGTGTTTGATCATTCCAGAAACTTGAATCTATTCAGGAAATCTGTAAAATAACACATTATGGGGAACTACCGTCCCACACGACAACGCTGCTGCACAATAGAGCACATGACGCTGCTTGCCTTAATCACTGAGGATTCTGGGACAGAGCAGGGATTCAGGCTAAGTTTAGTCCTTCATTTAGCCAATAATGCTCTTTTCAGAGGCGATGAGTGATAAAAGACTATGAAAGACAAGGATGATTCACTGTGCCTTCATAAAACAAAGACATCATTTCATTCTGTCCAACGGGGCAGGGAGGAAATGGGAGTCATAGAGGCTAACCGGCACTGGGGTTAGACAGAAGAGGTTTCTTCATTTGCACATATCTAATCAGTGTCCTTCATTTGTTGCTTCTTGCAACCAACTGCACCTGTTTCCTTCGTAGCAGAGAGAACAATATGAACACTTTGACATTTAGTTCTTATCACTTGTTCCAATATCTTAACATCTCAGCACTTTTCAGATAGTCATAAAAATAAAAAGTGAAAAGTCAGCTCAGTTGGGTAATCACTCATGGAGTTGTGCCTTGAGCCTGAGAGTTACAGCGGGCCTTCGGAAACAGCTCTATTTTGATTTGCTGCCAAATTACATCTGCTTTTTTAAAGATTGAATTTAGGGCCCAGATTTCTGTCAATCCAATTAATTTCATCAGCATAGTTGAGGGTGCAGACGCTAGATGCACTTGAAAGATTAGTTTCCTTTTTATAGGCTTTGTCACTGGGCTTAAGAGAATTGCAATGTGTTCTCAATAAGCCATTACTTTGATTATGGTCTCTAGAAGGAATGACAATGCCTGATGAGATATTGAAAAAAAGCATACTTCTTATTTGAGGGAGGAAAAGAGAGCATCAAGTAAAAAGAAAGTGTTGAGAGCCCGACAGATGCTTGCTACTTAAGCTAATGCGTCTGCATTAAGGCTGACATGTAGTATGGGGTTACAAATCAAATCACTTTATCACTCCTGCTTTTCTGCCGTCTCCTTGGTGTCTCCTTACTCCATACTTTACTTTTTTTGCATGGACTTAACTAAGGGTTTAAAGCCTTCATTCCCTTCCTGATTCATGCTCACCTCAGGAGGGTATCTCTGCTAACGGAGAAAGAGCAGTCTGCTGTAGAATTCTTTTCACCTATTAGCATCATTCTGTCCAGTCTGGCCTACTGGGTCACTGCTGTTACACACTGCCTTCACTATGTACATCAACCCAGTGCTTCCCTTCTTCACCAGTTCGATACCTGTGGCCGTGCCTTCATGCTAATATCACTCCACTCCTATCAGTGTAATTCATACCACTGTCTTGGTAGCCATTACAGATCTGTTCAGCTAACGCCCACCAAACCTTTATCTCAGTTTATTCTCCTTGTCATGTACAATAAAATCAGATCGAACATAGATTCAAAACATTGTTAGCTTTCTTCCTCAACCAAAAATGTTCTTATTTCATTGTTCTGACACTGAACAAGCTTTACAGATCTTAAACAAAAATCCATAATTATTTAGGCCAGAGTCACTTAATTCACAGCACAACGTTGTAATTTTATAGTTTTATAAAGTTATACTGCTGATATGGACTATTTGTCACCATGCTAATGTTAATTCAGTTACATCTGATAGGTACTGACACTGTCCTCTTTGTTGAGCTGCTAGTGAGCAATGGGGAATATAAAGGGATAATAAAAACCGCTTTTGTGAAAGTAGATCAACCTTTCCATGAACCTGCAAGTGCCGAGATAAAGCAGGCAGCTCACCTAACCGAGCATAGACAGTTTGCTTGTGGTCCGATAAATCATCCACATTTGCATAGAAACATATTTCTTTAAGTTTACTGAAGAAAAATAGTGCTTATTTCAACAGAGGGATATGCAAAACCGACTGAAATGGTTTTTATTGCGCAAATGCATTTACAAGGAAATATGCTGATATTATTTTCCTGCCCATAAGACATATGCTACAAATACAGATAGAGAAAGAATTGGAAAACACTGGAGTATTCCTTTAACGGAAGCAGTGGATCTGATCTAACAAAATAATGACACATATAGACGCAGTCACATGATGAGCTGTTGGTATCTGGCAGAAAACATGTTAATAAAGAGTTGTTAATTAACACATGTATTTAGAGACTGATTGCTGGCCAGTCTATTATCTGCTCATGGATAATTTAAGAAGGGTGCTGGGGAGATTTATGCCCCCTGGGGTGTGTGTGCGTGTGAGTGTGTGCTGGGGATCAGGATCCAACAGCAGCAGCTCTGAGGCCCTCTGGCAATAACAGGTGGCTGCTGTGGAAGCTTGTGCACCACACCACTTTTCCCTGGAGTTTCTGTGAAACAGGCACATTCAGAGCAGATGCTTCACTTTAAGCCTGGTTTCTTCACCGTTGCTGAATGCTGATATGATGAGGGCTACTAGCGAGGGAGCATGTCAAATGTCTCCTTGTTCTTGGAGACAGATGCTAAGCGTTTTCTCTCTTTCTCTCTTTTTCTCTCAACGGCACCACTCCCACTGCTGACGTCCCATCCCCCTCTGACCTTGCACCCGTTCCCTGGCTCACTTCAGACCGCATATCTAAGCGCTCGTACATCAGCAGCCTGACGAAAAGCTGCGCCTGTCAAACGTGACCCCACCCAGCCTGCTTTTCTTCCTCGCATCCTTCCTAAATCTCTCCAGCGTGTCCGTCTCTCCGTCAGGGCCTACAGCTCAATTAAAGCCTACTGGAGGATCATATTTTGCCTCATGTAAAGCCAACATCTTCACACCACAGCTGGAGTGAAAGAATTCAATCATTTTAGAAATTCTCCAGGGTTTTTCCACCAACACTGACTCGTTCTGTTGTGTATGGTTCATTACTTCAAGATTCATCTAATAGAGCCCTTTCGATATTACTGTATTTAGGACTTGACTGTAAAGATCTATAGCAGATTAGCCTCGCCCATTTACACTGAAGTTATAAGGCACGTTTCAGCTCACAATCAATTGTGCACAATTAGATGATATTTCATGGTGATGGTAAAAGTGAATGATGCCCATTTTTGGTTCAGAAAACCACACCCATGTCGTTTCCAGACCTTCCAGGGATGCAAAATACAAAACAAATATAGGACATTGGCGCTTTAATAGAAGCCAATGAGAAATACTCTGTGAATAAGCCATATGTTACAAATGTGACAGATAGAGATGTGCTTGATAAATGATGGTCTATTCCTTTAGATGATGGTGGAATAAAATAAGCATTCCACTGTGCAATAGCATGTAACACAGTTCCTTAGGTCCACATCCCATGCGATCTCCATGATGAGTCTTATTGATCATCCTTGAGGTGATGTGCTAAAGAGGGACATGGATCACTGTCAGACACCTTTTATGGATTGTCGATTCTCATCTTGGACAGCGACGGGCACCCCACGTGAATTTCTTCACTGGTAGGAGCCACGCAAATGTGAAAAATGACCAAATGTCTATGAGAAGCCCTTTGAAAGTGTTGATCACTTGCAACCTGAGCTCTGTGGACGAGACCCGCCCTGAATCACGCAGGCTGGCACGCTGCCAGGTGAGTGGCCCTGTGTTTAACTGGATATAAACGTTGGCCCCACCCAAGTCTCTCTCTCTCTCTCTCCCGCTGCCTGTTTCCCTCCCTGTAGCCCCCTCTGCCACATTAAACCGCAGTTAGTTTCTCACTGTTTGCTTTACTGCAGACCTGCACACACAGTGGCTGCAGCAGAAAAAAAAAAGCTTGGGTCAATAAAAAGCCCTACATTGTCCAGGACACCAGAATGGAACAGCGCAATAATTATCAGTGGATAACACAATTAGCACAGGAGAGTGGGGGAGGGAGAACAGAGAGATGAATCAATGGATGTCAGGATAGATGGACATACAGAAAAAAACGTGTACACTTGGAACAAAAGGGCACCTACACTCCCGAGGGCCAGACCTAACTTTAGATTAAAAGCAGTGTAGACTATAGTGGAAAAACCATTCCAAGTCTACGCTTAATATCAGTGAAACCAGCCCCCTGTGAGAACCAAAGCCTCTATTAAACTACAGCTGAGAACATCAAGATATGGGGCAATAAGAAAAAAGCTGTAGTTCAGTGTGTTTCAAAGCAGTGTGTTTAACAGCTTGATAATGTCATGCTTAATCAGCTCAGGCAAACCAGCGAAAACATCTCAGTCACCGCCTCAGCGATCAGCCCCACAGCCGAGATAACATCATCAAACACTTCGTGGTATCAAGATGTCAGTATCAGGAACAGACACAGGCACCTTGCTCCACAGCTGTAATGTGCAAGGCTGGAGGGTAGACGACTGCATTAATGATGAATAGGAAAAGACCCTGTTGCATGCCTGGCTCAGCTAAATCCTCCTGGAATACGGCTCTGCTCGGCAGAAACGGCAAACATTTGCAAAAAAGTTGCTCTCTGAGTGGGGTGCCATAGTCATAGAGTATGAAAAAAAAAAGAAAACACATGAGCTACTCTTAATCCCTTGGGAGCTCTTATGAGATGTAAATTCCTCTGAGAAATTTGCCTTGGAAATATGACCTGCCGGGTTCCATTTCTTTTCTACTTACATATGACCTACATTCACTTTAAATGTAAACCCAGTAATTGCTTGTTCAAAGCATTTATCAGTGCAAACGCCACCACTGCTTTATTGTAAACATATACAGGGCTTAGTTCTGTCCAAGCTGAATGACTATATCACTGCTGTCGTACCAGTGCTGAACCCTTGAGGTACTGCTACCGTCATAAACACAACTCCAGCCTGCATCTGCACACATCTGGCAGTAAATGCTATTGACATCTGTAATAGACAAAATCACCTCTTACCTCTGCAGGTTCTATCCTTGCTCTGGTAGCGTTTTCGTCTCACTCTCTCTCTCTCTCTCCTCTTCTTCCCTTGCAGTGCTCTCCCTCTCTCTATCAATTTGTGGCCTGAGTGTGTGTGTGTGTGTGTGCTGATGCTGCAGTGATACAAAAACACACCCTCTCAGACTCCCCTCTCCTCTCCTTGCCTGTGTCTGATTGGCTGCTGGCTAGAGGTGACATCACCCTTTCTCTCCAGCAGCTCCCTCACTTGTCCCCTCCTTCCCTCCCTCCCTCCTTCTCTCCTTCTCCTCACCCTCTCTCTCTCTCTCTCTCTCTCTCTCTCTCTCTCTCTCTCTCTCTCACTCTCTCTCTCTCTCTCTGACCATTCCTTTATTGTCTTCATCCTCTGTCCTTCTCCCTTCATTCCCCTACTAGAGCCCCCTCCCTTTGAAAACATGTCCATAATGTGATCAGTGAGATGAGTTTGATAAGGGGAAATGAAGGCTGATGGCAGCAGGATGATGGACTCTGCAGCAAGGAGCCCCAGCGCTCCTACGCCAGGAACATGCGCCATAAGTACAGGGGATATAGGCTATGCTAATTAGTGCATTGTTATGCTGCGTCTGCAAAGCTGCATTAGGAGAGCGCTCTCCATCTCTCTCTCCCTCTCTCGCTCTCCTTGGCACCAGGCTGCTGGAAAGTGGCCATGTTAATACTGGAAGAGAGGCTGGTGAATGAGGCCTGGGGAGTGGATGGAGGAATAGAAGAGAAAGAGAGACAAGAAAATATTAGAGACAAAGAAGAAGCAAAGACTGGAGGAGAATCACTGACTGCAATTTAAGCAATAAAGCAATAGACGGGAACAAGTGAGAGAGAGAGAGAAAGAGAGAGAGGGGGGGGGACAGGGAAACAACTGAAAAGCACACCTCGTGTAGCATTTAAATCTGAGTGAGTCCATGAGTGAGTTACAAGGCGAGAGAAAAAAGGAGGAAAATTTTGCTCGTGAGCAATTGTAAGAGAAAAAAAAGTGTGTGTGAGAGAGAAAACAGAATAATCGAAAAATGGATAAGAAAAACAGGAGGAAAAATTAAATAAGGGACAGAAGAGAGACAAAAAGACAGAGAAAGAAAAAATTTAAGAAAATTAAAAGATGAAAAAAGAAATGCACTAATGGCAAAATATTTTTTATAATTTTAAAAGTAATATACTGTAAGATGGTGACATACGAAAAGAGAGAGAGAGAGAGAGAGAGAGAGAGAGAGAGAGAGAGGAGTTAGGGGAGAAGAACAGAGAAAAGAAGAGGATAAACACTAATTTCTTAGCAGTAATCAGTGACAACATGAAAAAGAATGAGATAAAGGAATAGAGGAAGTCATTCACTGTATAAACACTATGAAATTAACCAGCACTCAATGCAACTAATGCACAGAGAGTCACAGAGAGATAAAAGAGCGAGTATCAAAGCCAATAGCCCTTTATCTGCTTCTATTGTTTAACCCCTTTTTTCTCCCTCTGAACCCAGATGTAGAGAATAGGTGACACTGTATGTCTACTGTAAAGGTCGCTGTGTGCCTGTGTGTGGGTGGGTGTGTGCGCATCTGAATAAACATTCAGCGAGCAGATCGGTTTGTGGTATCTCAGCATCATCTCGGCCGAGCAGCGTCCAAACCCACAGCGTGTCACGCCTAAGCGATCACACCTTGAGGGTTCAGCAGAGCTCACCTGCCTTCTGTTGTTCGTACAAATAAACACACACGACTCCTGACACTTTAAGTGTAAAAAAAGTAAAGGCCTGCTGATAAAAGACTTCTGTCACTTTTGCTTCTGAGCACAGGCAGCGCATCTGGAGCTCATTTCACCTGACAAGCCACAAGTGCAATAACAAAAACTCATGCAAACTGGAGCTGATTTGAATAAGCCATTTGCAAGGGTTACTAAAGGACACCAGCCCCCTCATCCACACCCCAACCCCACACACACACCCCTCCAAATGATTATATGCAGATGAGTGATGAAAGAGAATTTTGCAAGAAATTTCCATTTCATTCATCTCCACTGTGAAACTGGAGCAATGAATAAAAAACACTAAACATCTAAACACACACTGAAGTCAAAAGCATGTCTCAGAAAAAACAACAACAACTTAACACCATCTTATGCAATCACCAAATTGGGTTGTGTTTCATCCCTTTCTCAAAACAATGCTTTCAGTGCTTTTCGTAGCTCGGAAATGTGATCCTGATTAAAGTTGCTTTTTCAGAAACTTTGTCTTAGCACCAAAGACTCACACGTTCAGAAGGAGAATAAACTTATATTCTCATAAACAATATTCTTGAGTGCTTCGAGGTGGTAATTCAATTCTGTTCAATTTCATTACCTTTTTTATAAAGCAGCTTTACAGTAATTTCCGGCCCTAAGTGAGCGTCAGTGAGGTGACAGTGTTAGAACATCAAACCTTAAGAGCAACCAAGACTCAAAATGAGGACCTATCCTCCTCTAGTCGACACCAGAGCAAAGTAACAAAGAGAAAGTAGTACAGGGGTTCCCAAAAGTAAGGAAACAGAAAAGTAAGGAAGCTTTAATTCATTCATTCACCCAGAGCAGAGCTCGAACCCACAACCCCAGGACCCTGGAGCTGTGTGACAGTGACACTAATTAATCCAATTTTTGATGTAAGGGAACGGCAAAACCTGTTACATCAAGTTTCCCCTTGCCTCGCAGCTTGATTCTACAGGAATAAAAGGAATGATACAGGTACATTATTGTCACGAAAGGTACAAACAGTGTAAATTTATCTTTAAAGGTACAACAAAGGTTTTAAAGTCCAGTTGTGTTCCCTAAAGTTATATTACATTCTCTTCTCCAGCAGGAGAGGTGAATATCTGTAAGCTGCCATTATAGAACTGTGTAATATATAAAATTATCATATAAATCCTGGTAGTGTCGCAGTCACACAGCTCCAGGGACCTGGAGGTTGTGGGTTCAACTCCTGCTCTGGGTGACTGTCTGTGAGGAGTGTGTTGTGTTCTCCCTGTGTCTGCGTGGGTTTCCTCCGGGTGACTTTCTGTGAGGAGTGTGGTGTGTTCTCCCTGTGTCTGTGTGGGTTTCCACCGGGTGACTGTCTGTGAGGAGTTTGGTGTGTTCTCCCTGTGTCTGTGTGGGTTTCCTCCGGGTGCACCAGTTTCCTCCCACAGTCCAAAAACACATGTTGGTATGTGAATTGGCGACTCAAAAGTGACCGTAGGTGTGAGTGTGAGTGAATGTGTGTGTGTTGCCCTGTGAAGTACTGGGTCCAGGGAGTATTCCTGCTTTGCGCCCAATGATTCCAGGTAGGCTCTGGACCCACCGTGACCCTGAACTGGATAAGCGCTTACAGATAATGGATGAATGAATGAATGGATGAATATATGTCCTGGACCTTAATCTTCATATTCATAGAATATGGTACAATTATGTTCCCAGTCTAAACGTTCTGAAAATATATGAGGGTACCATCACAGTGACAGCAAAATTATTGTACCATATCTAATTGTAGATTCTAAAATTGTGTTGATTTCATACACTCCGTTATCTCCAGGATGTATGTGGTATTATTTTACACAGTTCTATAAAGAAAGATTACAAATATTCACCTCACCTTCTTGAGAAGAGAATATACTGTACCTTTAAGGAACACAATTGGACTTTAAAACCACAGCTGTACCTTTAAAGGAACAATTTACACTGAGAAAAAAAAGGAAAACATTACAAAGAAAGGAAAACATTAACACAGCTTGAAAGTCCTCCCAGTCCTATATGTTGTTATTTATGTTGTGTAACTCACATTTTGCAAGCTGAAAATTCCTCACAAGTGCTCACTATCAGCAAAAAATAAGCTTCGGATGTTATATATTAGCATGGCTTCATCAGTGACCCTGAAGTTGTCTTATGATACAACTAGGCAACAGTAGGCACCAAAGTCACTCATAGTTCATGTTTACATCCCCATTTCCCACTGACAATTAACAAAGGCTGTTTTTGGTGCCTAATGTTGACTGAGACTTTTGGTGCTTTTCCACGGCATGGTGCCTACTCAGCTTGGCTCAGCTTCTTTTGCTCTTCCTCAAGTCTGGGACCTCGTTCCTGAACTGGTACTTTTTAGTCCCTGCTCAGGTGTGGTGAGTCTAGTGACTTGTAAATGATGATTGGACAGAGAGACCATGAATCACCATTAAATACAGACAAACTAGCCATCTGTAAAATCTCCAACTTTCAGAAATAATCACATTTGTTTTCATCCAACTCAGTGTCAGACGCTGTGGGTTTTTGAAGAGGTTTAAATGCTCCTTTGATTGGTGCCAAGGAAAAAAACACAGGGAGAGGCAGATGAGCAACAAGGAACAAAAAACTATGCTGATGGAACGGAGCCACGTTCAGTGCCCCCCAAAATACACAAAATCAACACGCGAATACATGACTAGGCTTAACATTAATGCTGCAGTTCTTGTGATTTTCAAAGCCTGTGGTTCCCATTAGAGACACTTTGCCATGTCACCAGCTACATTTAGCCTTGTATTAGCATTAGCATGTTACCACTCCATAAGACATGTAAAGGAGGAGTGTGGTGTGTTCTCCCTGTGTCTGCGTGGGTTTGATACAGGCTTAATACACACACACACACACACACACACACACACACACACATATGTTTACTTTTTATATATATTTCCACATGTTTTCAAAGTCACAGATAGGCTAAACTAATCTCATGTTGATTTCTCATTTGTGATGGAATGACGCCTGAGGCTTCTGCTCAGCCGCTGTCATTATCCTTCAATTACACTCCAACTTCCACTAGGCCACACTGAGCAAATGACATCACTTCTGCTAAATGAACTCAATTAAATCAATTAACTGCCTGAGCAGAGCCCTCAGTAACCCAGGCCAGGCCACAGACCCGACAGAGACAACGCAGTGCTTTCATACAGTGTAAATACGGCTGTCCAGCCCATTCTGGTTGTTCTATTTACCTCCCCCTCTCACAGAATAAGACAAGAGTGCAGTTCTGGCCTGCATGAAGTCTACGGCTGGTCAATATTGTCGTGTGGTCTGCCAAACCAATGAGTCCAGTGAGGACTGCTATTGACTGGCACTCTCTTTGTAGATTTTAGGTTTATGCAGGTTGGCAGGGTTTGTTTCTCTCTCACACACACACACACACACACACACACACACACACACACACACAAACAAGAGAGTGACACAAGCACAGACACATGAAACAGCAGATCAGTTCTCTTCTGTCTACAGCAGTGCAGAGTCTTCAGGACGTAAAGTAGGACACGGTGTGACGTTGGTGTCTCTCTCGAGGTTCTTCATCATTGTGCCGCAGCTCAGGAAAAAAGGATGTGAGAGGAAAAAGGGGAGAATCTGAACCAGTCAGACTGAAGAAAGTGTGAGAGAGAGAGAGAGAGAGAGAGAGAGAGAGAGAGAGAGAGAAGACACAGAAAGCTGGAGACTGGTGTGGACATTACAGATGATTTATAGTGGCATTACTGGACTGTGGAGTCCATTCATATGCCTGATTAATTTATTGGATATGAAGTCATATGACCAGCAGTGATGTCCAGGATCTATGTGTTGGTCTGGAAAGAGCTCCCAGTCTATAAACCAACTGCCTAGAACATGGTGAGTTAAACTAATAGATCACCAGTTACAGAATTATGGAAATATAGACTATTTAAAACAAACATGTACTAGTTACTCAAGAGCAGAAAAAGCCCTTAAGTGATTTTAGCACATTCCAAAGAGATTTTATTTAGAACCAACATATTCTTTTGACAAATGTGAGTTCGTGTTTCCTTGCTAAGGACTAGCGCCCCCTCCAGGGTGTGTTCATTCATTCATTCATTCATTCATTCATTCATTATCTGTAACCCTTATCCAGTTCAGGGTCATGGTGGGTCCAGAGCCTACCTGGAATCATTGGGCGCAAGGCAGGAATACACCCTGGAGGGGGCGCCAGTCCTTCACAGGGCAACACAGACACACACACACACATTCAATCACACCTACAGACAGTTTTGAGTCGCCAATCCACCTAACAACGTTTGTTTTTGGACTGTGGGAGGAAACCAGAGCACCCGGAGGAAACCCACGCAGACACAGGGAGAACACACCACACTCCTCACAGACAGTCACCCGGAGGAAACCCACGCAGACACAGGGAGAACACACCACACTCCTCACAGATAGTCACCCGGAGCGGGAATCAAACCCACAACCTCCAAGTCCCTGGAGCTGTGTGACTGCGACACCTACCTGCTGCACCACCATGCTGCCATATGAAGTCTTTAAAAAATAATATTTTTTATTATATATATATATTGCCCATAATTATGGGCAAAATATTCTGATTTACTAAAGGCTTTATGATGCAAATAAACGTACATGTTTTTATCCGTCCTATCCACTTTATGATTTTTTGACTGCATTTGTCACTCTAATACATCTCACAATAAAAGAAAACAGTGAAATAAAATAATAATAATAAATAATAAATGAACAGAGAGAGGGAAGGTATTTTTGGTGCACTGCTAATGTTTACAAATGCAGGAGATTTGTGGTGTGATCTGGTAATATAAATGAACAGAAACCTGGGATGTGTTCAATTAATTACTAATGAATCTTCAGAGAGAGGTTTAATCTTTACTGTGCTTTCTCACACAGGGGTTGAGGTTTTAAAGTAGGCTATTTTGTAACCCACCCAAGTTGGAGGTTTCTCTCCGCTTGGCCTTATTTATAACTTTTCCTGGGAGTTTCATTACGGCTAATTACACTGAACAGCTCAAGGAGGATTTTTTTTCTGTTGGTTCTAAAAAAAGAGCAGAGCTGAAATCAGGGCACAATAGATTATGTAAGTAAGTGAGAAAGCGTATTGTTGAGCTCATCATGAAAGATTAACTACCACCAACTACCACAAGTTAAAGCTATGTAGAGCACATTATGATTGGCCCTGTCACCACACAATGGAGCTATTCATATCTCTGCATTACATCCTCGAAGTGAACCCCTCAATCCGCTCGCGCCAAACGTTTCATCGCCAGCATCACAGAAATATGCATTTCCATAAAGTCAATTAAAAGCATGAAGCCAATTATACTAATGAACTCCTTCGTCTTTGGTGCTAGGCAAGTGCAGTCACTCAGCCCTTATCAACTCTCTCTCTCTGGGAGGAGAGTACTGCTCCTGATTTATACTCAGCACAGCACACTGTATTATGTTAAGTGTTCTGGCCTCTTCTCAGAACCCTTTCTTCCTTAATGAACAAATCCCATAGCTCATAAAATAGCACCATCACCATCACCAGTCATACAGCTCCACCCAAATGTCAGGAAACAAACCTTTTAACCCCGAGACATTGTTTTTGTCCATGTTTTTGTCTTTGTTGCAGATACATGTGTATCTTATTCTACAACTTCATCAGGACCTAATTTATAAGATGTAAGGCAGTGGTAGATGTTTCCAGGGAAATTAACAGAGCTGTAGATATATTGGATATTCAAACGTGAAAATCTTATTACGGCAGGTATCATTGTGCAAGAAGCAAGAGACCACCATTAAGGAGACAATTCAGTGTTCTGGGTCTAAAAGGATGTGTAGGGCCTATCAAGAGGCTTCCCAGTAAACAAGGAACGTCCCTGGACGTTCAAAATAGGTCTAAAAGTAGTCTGTCCGTCAAGGACAAATTTTAAACGTCAACGGACGTCCAAAATCCATCTTAAAAATGGCGACCAATTGATAACGTCAGTGGACGTCCAAAATGCGTTTCAAACAAGTTATTTATTTCGGGACCAATTAATAACGTCAGTGGACGTCGAAAATACGTCTAATAGCTATCTTTTCAATGTCTGTGTTTGGACGTCTTTTCAACTTTCATTTTCAACCTTAATAAAACGTTGATTAGACGGCAGTCATTACGTTATTGCAACGTTGCATCAACGGCACAATGTTTACAGGGTTAGATTAAACAAAGAACCTACTGGTGTTCTCTGAAGAATGGATGGACCACAGTTGAGTTTAAATATAAACAGTGAATGTGTGTAGAATAACTTATATCACAAGAAACAGAACGTTTTTAAGGAAGAACTTATGGGATGTGTGACTACATGACAATGCTTTTTGACAGGAAATTCAGTAAAACAAAAGAGTCTTGGATTTGTGTCGTAAAAGAAAATTACGCTACATTACATCTTCACGAACTTCTAGATCGAACTATTAAACAATGAATCATGACAAAGCATCCTTTCTAGTTGTATTTCAGTTTGAAAAGCATACTTTTTGCCTCAAGAAAATGTTTAAAAGGTCAATAGGTTCCAAACTTTTGAAATGCCTGTATAAATTCCACTTCACATGAAATCATACAGCATACTACATCACATATGCGTTCGTCATGAAATATTCTACATTAAATTGCTTCAAAATGTTTCTCCACTTCCTCTGCTCCATTTGCATTATTCATAATCACAGAGTCAATAATTATCGAGCTGACTCCCAGCAGAAACTCACAGGAATCTGCATTATTTAGATGAGGGAAAACATGAACTGTGCTTTTGCAATATCGGATGCACTCAGTGCAAGCTACTAAAATTTTATTCTAAACGTGAAATCAGCAAAAAGAATTTAACACTAGTGCTAATATTTTGACAGTCAGTGGCTTCGGCGCACTGTAGTGACAGGCATTTCTCAAAATAAACATCTCCCCCTAGTGTTGAAACTCAGCCACTGCACTCTCTTGCTCAGCTGCACTGGTGGATGTTGTGGCTCATTAATGGTAGTGTCTACAGCTGTGGGGAAACGCTGCTCTCTGTGGTTTGTTTATATTTGGAAGCTGTGCATCTTCTAAAATGGAGCAGTAGGTTTGAGAAGCAGAACGACTGTAGTTTGTACTTGGCTGGAGTTGAATTTGTTTGTAAGATTTATTCACAATTTGAATTACCACAGAATCCCGTTTGTAACGAGTTGTTTAGTTTTGGAGCACTTTTGGTCTGTTTCTCATGCAGCTAGCAGTTTCCAAAATTTAGAATGGGTTATTACCGAAAAAAAATAATAATACAATATTCGTGCCTGTGGAATACGGCAATATCATCATCTATTTTCTTGATGTTTGTTTGAAAGCTTTTTTCCTGTGGTGAGAAGAGAGGAAGGCTAGCATGCCTGACCAAGCCGCTTTATTTTATTTATTTATTTTTTTAACTGCAGACTGGAGAGCAACAGATAGTGAAGAAACCACCTGAATTTAATTTTTTTTAAGATGAAGAATAGAATTTATAATGTACCATCTAAAAATGACGGTTTATGCTGTGATTATAAAATACACGTCCAAAGGTTTGTAGAAACTCCTTATTTACAGTAACTTTAGCTCTGGAGCAGCCACATCCAAACATCTCCATACTCAGTGTCAAGCGTTGGCTAGAAGTGTCTTCTAAAACACCAGGAATGTGCTGTTGAACAGTGGAATTAACTCATCTAATATATTTAGGGTGACCAGATCTGAGATGGTGAAAAAGAGGACACGTCTCGGGGGGAATAACGGTTGCTCTTCAGTCAGACCGTCCAATCAGAAGATTTTAGGCTACTTCACCACGCCCCCTTCTCACTCAAGCGAACCAATCGGAGTAGGGGAGGGCGGGACTAGTTTGTGAACGAAAGCAAAACAAAATTTTCACGTTTGTGAAATTCCGCCCGGACATTTTTTTAAGTCTGAAATAAAAAAAATAAAAAAAAGGACATGTCCGGGTAAAAGAGGACGTCTGGACACCCTAATATACACTGGACTCCCTAATGTTCTTCAGGCTGAATACTATCGAATCCCCACAGCAATGTTCAAACATCTAGTCTTCATCAATTCCTCCCAGAGCAGAGTTTACCTCCTAACAAGTGGAGTCCACACACTTTTGGCCACAGTGTACACAGGCTGATCTGATTTTGCTAGTTGAGTTCAAATGTAAATCTTCAGCAAATCACAAGAAGGGGATTAGCATAGTAAGTCAAGTGTGGCAAATACCCTAATGAGAACTGGCTTGTGTTCTGTAAGAAGAAAAGCCTGTCACCATTAGCTAGAACTTATCTGTCTTCCATCTCAGCCTCAGCAGGGGCTGAAATTCCCTGCATTAAACATTAAAAACACTTTGTCTGTCATCGTTTGTTGCCTGTGAGAAGATAAGGCCAGGCAATTTCATGATTAATCTAAGGAAGGCAATAAAGAAGTCACAGCAGGAGCAAACGCAGAGAGAAATGGAGAGGGAGGGTAGAAAACCCAATTAAGGCACCAGGAGGGTTACCACCAACCTGAGGTAAATGAATTTAGCTTCCAAGTCTATGAATCCAAACTCGGATCATGTCCCTTAGGAGCCGATGAGAACAGTGAATCTGATGAGGTGTCTGGCCTTGTGGAGCCATGCTGTCTGTAGAGTCAGGGAGTAGAGGGGTAGACATGAGAGAGAGAAAGGGTGGTGCGATCAGTGCCCAGACAGCAATGGCGTCCGAGAGAAATTTAGTGTGTCACTCAGATGTTGGGTTGGCTGACCACTGCATGTTTAAGGAAGGGGATGTGGAGAGACAAACAGACTTGTACAAAAGCTGGGCTCAGAAAAAAAGCAGTTCTTCAGTAAAGGCAGAGTCAATAACATTGGGAAATAGATCAGTGTCATGTCTTGAGGAGCTAGTGTCAGGTAATTGAGGCTGTATTTAAAACCCTGCATTTGTGGGGCTTCTTCTGGAAAGCAGGACTTTTTTCAATTAGCTAGATAAAGTTGAGGACTGTCTAATAGGCATCTCCCTCAACCCCTTTCCTATCTATCTAGCTAGATAACACTGTGGAATAGCCCACAGGTCCGGAAGACATACTAAATATTAATAAACACTATGCTTGGGGTGACTTAAATCACTGTTAAATGCTGGAGTGAGCATTACATTAAACACACCCTTCAAATTAATGATCTAATTAATACTCTGAAGCTTTGGGGACTCTAGGTCCAGAGTAGGAAGTACTAACTGCGTTACGAAAAGATGATTCTTATTTGATCAAACAACTGTCAAATTAATATCCATCTATACTTGTACAATGATGCTTGGGGAAAATTGTGGCATCTTGCATTGTGTTGGAACATTCAGCCATTTGTTTGTCCTCACTTCAGTGAAGATACCATCTATAATCTTCGTAAAACACTGCTTAACATCAGTTTAAAACAATCAGATGAGAGACTAAAATTGAGAGCAGGGGGGGGAAATGACAAGAAAAAAAAAACAATAATTAAGCCCACTGCTCTTACATACTGCATATATATATATATATATATAAATAAAGTGTGCTGGTGTGTTTTAACTATAATTAATGCTAAAGAGCTCCTCTGTGTCTGTCTGACCTCACTGCACCATTGTCTCATCTGGTTCATCAGGAGAGCAGCAGAAAATCACAGGGGAAGAATGAAGTCACAGGCGCCACAGCAGAGAAGAAAAACACACGCTCCCGGCTTCCCCAAGACTGAACCAATAACCTCAAATGTGACAGTGCACAGTGCCCTGGTCAGCTCTTCCAGCGTCTTCAAAACAGCCCTTCAGCTTTACTTAAGAGGACATCTACAATTTATACGTAATGTCATCTCATGTCATGCATCCACTCCCAAGATACTTGTTGAAACAACTTTAGCAGACACAACGGACACCATTTTATGCATTTATTTATGTAGCAATTTATTCTCTGATTAGCTGCTGAGAGGCTGGTTCAGCAGTCCGGTAACCACACGTCAGACGGCCAGTGGTTCTGCTCAGTCCTTCACCTCCTCTAATTTCTGTGATCCTTCCCAAAAATACCACAAAATTTGCCTAAAAATGTCACCCTTTGAAAAGTCCCTGCATGTTTGCAAGATCATGAAAACTCAATTCTCACTCAACGTCCCCCACCCCTTCCCTAGTCCCCCATTTTTCAAAGCTAGTGAGGTCACACATTAGCAACAGAGGACAATCAGTGTATTTTCCCCCAAAGATTTTATAACCATCCTGTTCACGCACACAAACAACCTTCTCTTATTTTAACAGCCAGAGAAGAACAAAAAAGGATTAAACATAATAAACTCCCAAACCTTCTGTACAGAGAAAAACTAAATGGAGAATATCTTTTATATTAGTCCACGCAAATCCTCCATATTGTCTCTCGGGTCTGCATTTTTAAATGGGATGGGAGACACACAAATATACCAAATACAGTTCTGTGTGTCAATGAGAGGCTTTGTGTGTAGTAGGCAAATGTCAATACGTCTGTCTCGCGTCTGTCATTCAGTCATACATCTCTGTCTGTCCTTAAATGGATTAGAAATAGGTCTTGGCCATGTCTACAATAGTGTGAATATGCATGTGTGTGTCATAAGTTAACATTATGCAAGTCTAAATCTGTGTGTGTCTGTGTGCAAGTGTATGTCCATGTGGGTTGTGGAAAGTCTCTAGGCCAATCCAAAGCCTTCTGAGCATTCCTGAATGGCCAGCAGCAGCATGTGTCTCAACTTCTCGTAGCTCTCATAGGCTGGTAAATCCAGCTGGTTAAAGCTGTGAAGAAAGTAAACTCCTGTCAGACAGCATTTCTTTAACAACTTTAGCTCAGTGCAGATAGATAAACTCACTTTAAGAGACCTCAGAGCAATTTATGATTATGGATACATTAAATCTACACAGTAAGCAATGCATAGGTCCCCCGTACCGTGCATATCTCAGAAAACTTACCAAGTGTGTGCAGATGGCAGGCGGTCAGTGGAGCGGTCGTCACGGTGGATCTGGAACTTCTGGATGCCGTTCATGCCCTCCAATGCCGCAAATCCCTGCAAAGGCACTTTGGATGTGCCTGTCACGAACTGCAGGAACTTTGCCCGGTCGGCCTGGTCAAAGGAGCGCAGTGCACGCCAGAACCACTGGATCTGCACAAGGAAAAAGCTCAGAGGTCAGAGACATTAGTCTGACCTTAACTTGGAATATTGAATGATCACAGCGTACGACCGGACTTCATATAGAAATATCACAAAGTGCTTGTCTGATATGAGCTGCAGTTTTATAAATGAACACGAAATGTGTAGACGTACTTGGATAGAGCTGGACTGGTACTTGTGGTACTCCGTATTGGCCTTGAGGTCATCTATATCGATAGTGGGCAGGCCAGATATAAGCAGCTCCAGCTCCTGCTCAGTGAAGATGGAGATGAGCCTCTTGGGGATGATCTCATAAAAGCCCTCCAGAAAGGCTGCCAACTGTTTACGAATTGCACCTACGAAACACAACAGGAGAAACAAACAACAGATTCTGCTCAGTCCATCACGTTTAATTGCAGGCTTCTTTATATAATAATAAAACAAGTGCAAAATGTCCTGTATTTTTCTGTACATATGCATGACTAAAAAGATCACCTGTCATCTTCATCTGGCACACCAGATGCACGTATTCTTTCTTGTTCTCCTCTGTCACCAGGATGTTTGCCCCATTGGGCTTAAGGTCCCTCACTTCACAAACACCAAACTCTTGGACCTGAGAAATAAAGAATAGATTGGATATTACAGGGCTGTTAAAACAATAAAATCTATTTAATAAAGTTTGATTATTTTTAGTGTAATTAAAATTGTGATTCAATTTGTAGCAATAAAATTTTATCCCAGCAACGTAAAACGTGCGAGCATTTGGGCATCAGTTTTTACTACAGATAACGTGGAGGGTAAACGTTGTTAAAAAGAATTATTCATATTATATAAACAACGTAGCCCTGATAATTAGCAAATAAGTAACAAGTACAATAAATAAATCCAATTACGAGACCTCTGTCTTCTCAAAGAAGGGTGTGTGAAGGCAAGTAGTACCTCTGTGCTGAATGTCAGCTCATAGCCCAGGGTGGACACATCGTTTTCCAGTAAGTAGACCAATCCCTGGAAGAAGGGATAATCCTCACTCTCCATGTCTGTGTATCTGAGGGGAAACATAATTAAACGGTTTAGTGATTAATGCTATTCTTGGAATAAAACGGCATCAAAACCCATTCCACTGAAACGGAACAAGTTGTTGCATTAAAAATGAGACCTACCTAACACTTTTTCCCAGGATGTGTTTGTAGAAGCTGCGTGTGAAGTAGCACTCCAGCAGTCTGTTGTCATAGACAGCCTTGGCCACCACACGCCCCACAAACTTGAAGTAGCTGAGATGATTTGGATTACAGTGAGAAGAGGGGTTGATGGTGTAGGTGACCCTGTCTCCAGGTGATGTGCGGAACAGTGCATACATGGGGTTAAACATCTCTCTGGAGATGATCATGTACCACTCCCTTAACAGGCCACCGGCATCCTGTCCCTCCTCTCCTTCAAAAACTATGTACCTGAAAAGCAGAACCAGTATCAGTGAGAGGGAAGGGAGATAGCATCTAAAAAGCAAAAGTTGCTGTTAAATTTATTTTTATATCAAATCTGTCACTGTCCCTCATACTCTTAGCATGATCTTAGTTAGATCTCATGAGAGGATTATGGTGCAAGTTTCAGTAAAATTTACTGGTTAAATGTTTGTTGCAACCACATCTGCTTCTGTACATCGACATATTTTTAGAATGTAGGTTTCAACTTAAAACTACAGAGCAGTGCATGTGTGTGATTTTCCTTACAATCTATTCTTCATGTCTTCTGGGCTCTTGCGGTGCAGTTCTCTGTATGAATCTTCAAAGACGTGGTCTCTCCTCACATGCACAGCCATGTCTTCCTTCCTGAGACCTTCATCCAGGCGTTCCAGCTCCTGACGGAAATACCTGACAGACAGAGGTTTATACACTCTCAACCAGGGCACAGGACAATGAAAGAACCCAAGTCCTCTCTAATAATAAGCATAAAGCTAAAAACTAAGCGGAGGAATCTCTGAGAACAGGCAAATAGTTAAAAAGATAGAAAAGGGCAATAGTAAAATTTAAATTAATAGTGCATCTGTTAAGTCTTACTTGCGCTTGACATCAAAGTCAAGAATACGGATGTAGTCCACAAGGACAGCGAATGGGCCGTCAGCCAGGTGAGTGGTAGACTGGCGCAGGATCTGGTTGAGCACTGTTCTGTGAGTTTCTGTTTAAGAGAACCAGACCACCACAAAAAAAGCATTAAAATAACATCTGTGCTGTATTTACACTAACAGGGCTGTAGAAAGTATAAAACAAGTGTGAGACAATTCCATGTAGTTTTTGAGGGGGAAGATTGACCCACCAGCAAAGCGCAGAAACTTCTGTGTGTCTGGAGGGAGGTTGGAAGAGATGTGCATTGAGGAGGGCTCTCGGGAGAAGAAGGGGTCCAAGGATGAGGGAGTAGCAGGAGTGAGAGGTGCTGGAGACAGAGGAGGCGGCTCATCTTTGATGTGCGACAGCTGACTTTCTCTAGTGTCTCGCACTGGGGGCTTACTCTCACGCTCTGTGGCATGCACCAGGAAGAAGGCCTCCACTGCTGGCTGCAGAACTGTTCATTGAAAACATAGAACAGTGTGAATTCAACACGAAGATCATCATTAAATCATTACACATGTAAATGTAATATTCGATTACCCAGGACAGCATGCTGGTCATGAGATTCCTCCAGCTCTTTGAGGCACTCCCCTAGCATGTCCCACAGCTCATCCAATAATAACTGCTCGCTCAGCAGCGGCAATTCAGGCAGCCTCTCCTCCTGCTCCTGCTGACTGCTGCTGTCCTCACCTGAGCACAAATATCTTCCTTTAGTTTTCATTAAACCAACAACCACTTTTTAAAAAGGTCCTAAATCAAAATGCTGTATTTCATGTGGAACAGCACTTTAAAAGCTTAACAAGGTAAATATTTATTAAATATATATCGCTTGTTCTGCTTACTGCGTTGACATTCGGCTGCTCAGAACTTCAAAGCACTGCACAATTTCTTTAAGTGCCACAGTGGCCCACTCTGCTGTTATTGCATTAAATTACTCTAGAGCAATACCACAGGTGACATAACACATTGCTTTAAACTCAAACACACACAGACCGCACCCAGGCATTTAAGAGTTCAGAAGACTATTTGAAATGTGATAAATTGACTAAGTTATGCTGAAATCTTTATTTACATTTATACAGATAGGGTTTACAATGAACTTGCACATGAGCAAGTGTTGCAATGCAAGATTTTCTCTATGGTATAGTCGTGTTGTGAGACGTCAGCTATATAAACACTGGGTTTTAAGGAGTTCATTCTAGTACAGTAGTCATTGAAGAGAACATTCAAGAGATCCATAGCCCTCCATACACACTCACAAAATCTGAGCATTTTTGGGTCATAGTTTGGCTTTACTCCTAGTGCTGCAGTACAAAAGAACTCTCACCAATAGGAGCCTGGTCCTGCTCCAAAGGAGAAGGTTGGTCAATGTCCATAGGAGAGTCATCTCTCTGGGCTGCAGGAGGCTCTGTTGCAGAATGTCCCTCAGACTGGACGAGAAGAGCGAAACGAGATAAGGTGAGATTTCACACAAACATCAACAGGACATCTATGTTTAACGGAGGAATGATGAGTCTTCCTCACCACCCAAAGTATGGAGAGCATCTTTAGTACACAATGAAGAGAGAGCACCATGCATTACAAACAAATGCAAATGAGAGGGGCTGGGAGGGCAGCTGAAGCATTGAGCAAAACAGCCACATTCAAAGTTCATCTCTCTGAGCCATAACATATACACAAACAGACCGCCTGTTTTAAATGCAGAACAATGCAGTGAATCTTAAAACCATGAGCCCTAACTGAAAAGAAGCCTGTTAAGAAGTCATCATACATGTGATATGGGTGTAAATAGTCAACACTGGGGGATAGCGATATATGGTTGGATCAGACCATAGTTAATATTTACCACAAAGAATTATGTAAAAATTCTACAATATAAGTATAGCTTGGCAAAATACTAACTTCATGTAGTTTAAATAATAAAACAAATCTGTAACACCTACTGTGAATGTGTGCTACATGTCAGTTTGTATTGAACTGTATACTGTATATGAAATACAACTAGTCATGCCTATGACACAAATCCATATTTTCCATAGACTGTGTTTGGGCTCTGGTCAGTAGAGTGAGTAGTAGTCGTCTGCCTGCTATCAGTGCAGCCCATGCTAACCGTTGCAGAGCTGGCTGGGCCGGCAGAGGGGTTGTTGGTTGCAGCAACAGTGCTGGGGGCATGGATGGCTGCTGCAGATGATCCAGCAGCAGCAGCAGCAGCAACAGCGGCGGCGGAAGAGGACGACGAAGAGGGCGGGGGAGCCTGCTGAAGCCGGCGAGCCCGTTGCCCCTCTCTCACCATCTGAATGATAGCGTCTGCTTCAGCCTCCAGCTGACGAACAGCAGCCTGGATGCTACTTGCCGAGCCTAAACTGGTAGAACCTACAGCAGCAGAGGATAGAAAGAACTTGGTCAACTGTGGGCAACCAAGTCAAAGTCAGATTTACATTTACAGCATTTAGCAGACGCTCTTATCCAGAGCGACTCACAAAAGTGCTTAGTGTTCAAACTGAATCTTTATCCTAGCTAGTACAAACAGGTTCGAGTCCAATCTCCCCTTGAGCTCAGACACTGCCAGAACAATGGCCAGTGCAGATACCTAGAAACTGTAAACTAAGAAAATCTTGCTGGCAAAAAGACAAATCCCAGTCAGAACCCACAAGCTCAGATAACCCTTTTAAATAAGACCAAGTCAGAAATCTATTTTGGATGACAGACAAGGGCATAGCATGGACACATCATTGGCAAGTATAAAATTCATGATCACCAAAATCCTAAGCAGTAATAATATGGCATAGTATTGCAGAGTTATAGTTTCACTCACTCAGTCTTCCTGTCTGCTTAGCCTTCTTGTTGGCACGGCGCGTGTCCTCCCTTAGTTGTATGATGACCTGCAGCACTCGCAGGAAAAACTTCTGTGTGGAGGTCTTAGAGGTGAGTGAGCTCATGCAGGGCAGTTGGAGCTCCCGACCACCAAGAGTGCGCTTCTGAGCTGCTACAATAACCACACTTTCTGAGCCATCAAACCTGCAGCATACCAGAGAAATGAAGGCCAATGTTAGCACTGCAGACCTGCTTGAAACACGATGAAAATTTGCTATATTTTAGCAGCAAAGGAACATGTTCGGGTCAAAGGTTTCTCTGCCTGATCTTGTTTATAGAAATCTTTGAAGTATGTTTTACAGTTATTTCAAAAGATTATTTAACAATGCTCATCACAAAGGTCCCAATGCTGGTTACCTGCTGGTCATCTTGCTCTTGCTTTTGCTTTTGAGACGAGCAGTTAGGGAGGGGTCCTCATGAGCAGCTTCTGGAGACTGGGCATCAGCCCGTGCTCTCCTCTGCTGCTCCAGGTTATACTCCCGTAACTCTGCAAGTAAAGTGCCTACAGAAAAATAGAGATGATATTTTGTAAGAAGATAAACCCAAGTGGTTATAGTTGGACTTATGTGACTTATTGATATTTAGAGCGATATAAAATTTTGTAAATGTTGTTAGTTTTTTTTTTTTTATTCCCCTAAATGCATATCTTTACGTTTTGGTTATCCTACCCAGATAATAAATAACTTACACACGTGTAGACGTTATGTGCTTTCCTGGTACTTTGCATTTATTGCATTAAAATAAACCTATCGAATACTTCATCAAAAATTCTCTTTATGTCATCAACAACATGTCTTTTACGATACATATTGCAATCTTTTTATTGCCCAGGCCTAATAAAAGGCCTATCAAACATGCACTGACCAATTTGTTTGCAGAGTGTATAGCCAAGATGGCGGGCCCCGCTAAGCAGCAGTCTAAGCACAGTGTCTCTGGTCTGGCTGTCCCCTCTGGACAACTGCAGAAGGATGTTAGCTGCGTCCTCCAAGCCCTCCTCTGAACATGAATGAGATGTCAGCACCTGTGGGAAAGCACAGTCTATTAATCACTCTGCTGCTGAGAAGAAGGGGTCTGGTAAAAGCACACATTTATAGACAAATGTGTATGTGAAAAATTATACATACTTCTACAGAGAGCTGCAACTGTTTCTCTGTTAGTCCAGTGGAGGCCAGTTTGGTATCACTGTCTGTACTGCTCACTGGTGACTTCTGTTTGCCTGCATTGAGAGTAAAATTATGTATTCCATTAATCAGTTTTTTGGCTTCAACCTTTAAAAAAAAACCCTACAACACAAAGACACTAAACAAGCACTGAATATGGATAAATCAATTCATTGCATGTCTCCCCAAACACACATTCCCGAAGGCAAAATTTCAGTGCATAACTGCAGTGGGTAGAAACAACTTATTTTGCATTTTACTTTTACTAACACTTATGTATTGCACATTAACATGGCTTCAAATTACCTATGCATCTGCATTCAATGCATTTTACACATTTTTTAGACTATAGAAGAACAATTTCAGTGCCAACAAATAATTTTGAAAACATCCTATGCAGTATGATTAAACCTTCCTAGCCCCTTACCAGCAGTGGTGCTTGTAGCTGTAGTTGATGTGGTGGAGGTTGCAGCAGCAGTAGAAACTGGCTGAGACTGTGTAGGGATCGTCCCAGGAGCCGTGCTCTGGGTGCCTGCTGTAGCTACTACACCAACAGTAGCCTGGGCATTGGGGGCAGGGGGGGCTGCAGGAACAGCTGTGGGGGCCTGAGGCACAGGGTGGCCAGCTGGTACCTCCGTAGCCTTGTTATCAGGCAGAGCAATAGAGATGAGCGAAAGAAGACGCAGGAGCTTCTCAGTAAGCAAGGAGCTGCGACGGATCACTGGGTGTGACAGCATGTTCATCAGCTGACCTAGTGGTGAGGCCTCCAGGCTTAACTGTGCACCCTCGGCCTCTCCAGATGCCCCCAGAGGCACAGTTTTCATGGAGGCCTTGCCTTTACGACTGACATTCATGTTGTCCAGCTTGACCAGCAGGTCCCAAAAATCTGTGGATATGCCCAGAGACTGTGGGGTGACTGAACAGGAGCTGAGGGAGTTGTGGGTAGAGGAAGGGATGTTGGGAGTGCCCGTGGGATTGGTCTGGCTCAGGCTACCTGTCCTACAGCCTCCTCCAGCTGTAGAAACAGAGCTGCTACAGAGGCGAGAGTCCAACTCAGAGGAGGATGATGATTGAGGGTCTTTACAGCGTTGTTGTGTGAAGTGGCTGGGGAATACCTATACAAATAAGAATACAAAGGAAAAAAATAATAAATGTAATGTAATGTAATAAATGTGTAAAATAAAATCAATGTACACTATGATATAATACAAATAACACTTTTTACATTGTGTTCTCCAATAATTTACTACTTAAAGAACTGAGAACTGCAAGTTTAAAGTTTTCATAATTAGACTTGATTAAAATTTTTGTCTAAAAATAAATACATAAACTGGGCTAGGCATACAATGTAGTTCATCAAGTCTATATGGGAAGGGGTGAAGCAGCATTTCCCCACCTCTTTTTCAAGGGAGGAAATGAGTTCCCCCAGTATTTTGCAAAATCCATGTTTAAAAAAAAATAAAATAAAAAAAGCAGCCCTGTTCCCTGGACGTAAGCAAAGGCTAGAGACAGACGTGAGCAATTTGGACTTGATACAAAAATGGGCAACACAGAAAGGAGAAAAAACAAACAGACTTAAGTCCAAGAAATATACCAAAGCCCAGAAGGACAAAATTCAGAGGCAAAAATAGAGAAACAATGTGCAAGAATTATGTACACAAGACAATAAAACTTTAAATTATTCCAACATTTTAAAGACCCCCTCCTTTGTTTTTTTTTTTATAAATGGTAGAAGACTTAAAAGGACTGTCTGAATTAGGTCTTGACTTACCAAGGATTCATACATGACAAATAAATATATGTGGAAACTAACTCTTACCCCAAGATGCTGGGATGGAAACTTCAGAATTGGGTGCTAGTAAACAAATGCTGGCTTTACTAAGAAGTTCTATTGTGTATAAAATATACACAATCTGAGGGAATTTTTTATTATAATCATTGTCAATTATTATTAGTTAATCCTTTAAATTATGTTTTGTTTCTCCTGGGTGATTAAGCAAACTCTAATGTTAAAGCCTAAACTATATTAGTATGATATAAACAACAAACCTAAAAACAAATCTTCCCATTTGATTTTTCAATGAAGCAGCAACCATATTAACTCTAATTAGATAAAATTATTAATAAGTCATTACAATCTAACCTTGGCCAACTGAATGAGGGTATCCAGCACGTGTCGACAGACAACAGGGGCTGCTTGTGGGTGGATGTGCACTGTAGATCCTCCTCCTGAACAGCCAACTCCTCCAGATCCAGACACTCCACTCAAACCTGCTGAACTCATGGTTCCACCTGCTGAGTGCCTGTCTGCATGCTTCCGGCCAGACACTCTCTGGATCTGGAAGATGTTGGTTCTGCAGCCCAGTGCTGCATCCATGGACACAGAAAGCCAGGAGAGCTGACTGGAGCTGCGAGACTCCACTCGGTTCAGCAGCTCAAGAGAGGAAGAAGAGGATGAAGATGCCATTGAGGCTTGAGAAGAGGAGCTCTTGCTCCCACTTGAAGTTCCTTGGCCTTGTGCACGCTTTCCTCTTGCCTCATCTAGCCGAGCTGTCTCCAGGCAAAGTTCACTCTCGCTGCTGCGCTGGAGGATAGAGAGGAGGCTGCGAATCACCCAGCCACGGGTCTGAGAGTGGTAGCAGAGGTTCCGTAGCACGCGGTGCAGTCTGCTGGTGTTTAGCTTGGGCTCATCTACAAACAGCAGCACCAGGAGACAGGACAGTGCCTCGTGGTCCAACAGGAGACGTCCTCTGAGCCGCAGGAGGGAGTCCACATTTGAACTAGAAGGGCTACAAACACACAAGGGAACAACAAAAATTACTACTATTAATAAAATGTAAAATTAAATTTTATGTTAATTTTAAACATTTGTCAGTCAAAAGCTCGCATAATTTAATAAAAATAATTTAATTAAAATACAAGTGTAATTAAAATATTTAAAATCAAATTTAGTTATGTAGAATATCTTTCATCTCCCCTCAATATCAGACACCATCAGTAGCTTGTGCAATTCTGATGTACACTGTTAGAGGAAAATAATCTGATTTAAAGCATTGCGTGCATGTTTCATGTTACAAGGGTATGTACATGATGTAACTTATTTATTCCATTACACTTGCCTTCTTTGAACACTCTGTTTACATTTAAACAAGATGAATTTTGGTATTCATACATCTTTGAAATAAAATGCCCATGGACCAGCCAAGAACCACTTTCCTTAACCATCATTGATTAACACTAACCGGCTGTGGTTGGCGCTACCCCCCATCTGGAAGGTTCCTCCTCTTTGCACAGCCAGTCGTGTATACTGCACACCACGGTTACCCCCCAGGCGGCTGGTGAAGGCAGGTGAACGTAAAATTGCTGAAAGTGCAGAAGAGGAACTGTGTCCAAACAGCCGCTCATGCATCAGCTGCCTCTGTCGGGCCTCCTGTTCTCTGCGTAGTGCTGCAGCTTCAGCCGCGATATCTGGAGGCATTACTGCCAGCACACTGTCTTCCATGTCCTCCAACACAGAGCGCCGTAGCTCAGATGGGAGTGTCTGGATAAAGGTAACCGGGTCCAGGGGCTGGTCTCCCTGAGTGGGCTGCTGTGACAGCTCTCGCCGCTGCTGCTCTGCTCGTTGCTGAGCAAGCACCTGGTAAAACAAAATGAGAAAACTGCTCAAAAGTTGTCTTCCATCATATAAGTTTTCCTACCGTAACTAATTTGCTGAGGGTACTCTAACAACCAGGGCATGCTACCACCGTTGTTAACAACAGAAAACCATTTTGTTCAGGTTTCTTACCTCTTCTTGAATAGCTGGAGGCAATGCGGCCAGAAATTCAGGGCTGACCTCTGTAACCCCAGGTCCTCCCCCTAGCACTGGGGCTGCTGGGGAGATGGTAGAAGTTACATTGGTGCGAGAAGGGGGTCGGATCCCGAGTTGGTTCTGCAGCACCTCCCGACGGATATCCTCAGGCAGAGCAGCTAGGAAGGATGGATCTACACCTTCTGGCAGACTGATGCCTAATATCAGACAGAGGAATCAGAAAGGTCTCAGACATAGAAAGGTATGGTGGAGAAAGAATGCACTGACACTGAGAGACTCACCTGCAAGTGGGTCATCCTCGTCGTTGCTGGTGGATGGTAGTGGCTCCTCCTGGATGGCCTGAGACTGGCTATCTGCACTGTCACTGCGGGGCATGGTCTCACCAGGAGAGGACACAGACGTGGACCTTACATGGGTAAGAGCGTTCAAATTCAGCTTAAACGGGACAATACTGCTTTAAACACAACAATAAAAATTGAAGTGGGTCTAAATACAGGAATACAGATTGTGTGTTTACCCTGTATCTGCATCTGTCTGTCTGTCAGTGAGGCCACTGTCACCACTTCCTGACAGCTCTTGAGACATTTGATTGGGTGGTGCAGAGTTTGAGGCAGGCTCTTCCTGTGTCGCAGAGGCAGGGCTGCTGGTATCCATTGGTGACCCCTCTAGTTGTGATAAACCCACAGGTACAGGCTCAGAACTCTCTGCTATATCTGGACTGAGTGAAGCTGAGAAAGACGACCAAACTATTTTCAGGAAAAAGACATTTCCGATGCATAGAACGAGGCACACACACTAAAGCATATAATAAAAAAAGAACACATGCAGTAGTTGCATGTAGAATGCAGTGGGACTCTCAAAGCACTATGGGTAAAGCCAATATTGTGATATTTAAGGTGAATTAGGATAAAAATTAAATATCAAAAGGACAAAGATGAGAAATCCACATGTTCAAGGATGTTTCCCAACTTGACCGCATTGGAATTTTTTTTTTCATAGGTTTTTAAAAGTTAATCTACCTTCCCTGACTGCATCCAAAGCTCCTCCTCCTCTCTCACCAATAGTGGGGGCAGGTGACATTTCCATCTGGGAGGCTTCTGCATCACAATTCGGCCTGTCGGGTGCTGAGAGCTGAGGTACAGACCCTGCCAGTGTCCCAATTGAATCAGCATGTGAATCAGCCAGCAGCAGCTCTGCAATTGGCTGATGCACTTGCTGATTGATAGCCGTCTCCAGGGAGACAAGCGCTTGCTCGTGTGGGGCAGTGGGGGTGACCTCTCCTGAAGGGGGTGCTGTGAGAAAGCCCTCAGAGGTGCGGGGAGGGTCAAGACAGGAAGACACACCACCATGGGCCTGCTCTCCTTCTGCTTGTATAAACATAACATGAAGTATGAGCGAAATGGAGTGTGAACATAGAGAGGTTTGAAGAACATGCATATTTCTATAAAATGAGACATATGAACTGTTAGGTCTGGTTGAAAAGCTGCAATATGGAAGGCAGTAAGTTGTATAGTTATCTCCTTCGAGGGCCGCACTATCCTGATCCCCAACAACAACACAACTTACTACCTCACCACAGTACAGCCAGAAAGATACACACTCAGGGCTTCAAATACTTGCAACACATCACCAGTGATAAGTATGTATTTCAGTGGGATATAATACAAACGTAAAATAGTGTGAATTACAGCACAGTGATGTAATGAGGAAAATAATCTCCCTCCTGTTGTCAAACGGATGCCGTGGGAAAGACAGTAGACTGTATAGTTATCTCCCAGATCTGGTGTGATCCTAAAACTATACAAACTACTACCTCACCCCACAGCACACAGGTCGTTGCTCCATCATCTCACAGTTGCATGCAGGCTAAATCAGCAGCGTACTAGGCCATTCAATTAGACAAGATAATGAGTCGAGAAGAACTAATCAGAAAACATGACATTATAAAACTAGAAAGGTTTCAGTAGGAAAACACATTTTTATAGATGAATGAAAAAGACAGTAATTGCTCTACCTGCTGAGTTCTCTCCAGCTCCATTGACAGTTCCAATTGCAGTGCCCTGTGGGAGACACAGCCAGTACAATGGACTTCAGTTTGCCAGAAGCTGTTCCATACATGATATGAGAGTACAGGGATGTCTGGGCTTGTGTGCTATCCATGCCATTTCTGTGCTTAAATATTGATTTACTATGACACTGTCGGTCATGCTTTGTCTGCCCTAATAAGAGTCCACATCCTGTCTGCTCACACCACCCTCAGTGCTCCCTACCTGCAGTGTCTGTTCCCTGCTCTCTTCTCCAGCAGACGTGCTCCTTTCATTTTGCTTGGCCTCTTCCTCCTCTGCTAACTGTCTCCTTCTCTTCTCTCTGCGCTCCTCAAGCTCCTCATCACGCAGGCTCTCCAAGTGCTGCAAAATGGGCACCTTTACCACTATGAATGAGAGAAAGGGTGAAGTCTGGTTAGCAGTCATTTACTGTCTGAGTGAAAAAAATATATAGATTATGTCACATGTCACAGCGAAAAAAAAATGTTTCCTGCCTTAAGGGCTGCAAGATAAAAGACTTTCTGAAGATCTGAATGAACTCTTACCTGCAACACAGTCATGCATGCTTTCTGCATCTAATACTTTACACTCATCTGTCCATCTAGTTAAAGCTGTGGGAATACTTGAAAGTGTTCCTACAAAGAATATGAAAAGCACAAGTGGAAATAAGTTAAGACATGTAGCAGTACCACCCTCAAGAGTTGCAGCATGTTTATGCTCATGTCAAAAAGATTCAGTTTATATTCTACCCCTGTTCCCACTCACCAGCCTGACCTCCACTGCTGCTCTGTTCATGAAAGAAATCATCTAGTAGCTCATCGTCAGAGCGGGCTATGATGTGCACGTCTTCATTGCCCACCAGCAGACGGGCACGTCCACGAGACTGCAACGGCAATGAGCTCGACAGCTGCAAGATGTCTGCTGCAGCACTGGGGCCTAATAGCCTGAGACAGTCACAACAGAATATAAATGCATGAAATATTAACTGAATATAGCCCTTGTAATGAATGCTACAATATAAAATAAAAACAAAGACCTTAAAAGGATTTGTCTTAAATTTTGCCCTCTGTTTGTAAAATTTACGCATACACTGCATCAAGAGCATCTGCCTGAGATACAAACTGCATTTTCAGTTTTGCAATAATGCCAAACATTAAATTAGTTTTTGTGAAATAAATTCACGTAATTCGAAGGATTATCTAGCAAGCAATCTTAATATATCCACATTCTTCATTATGTAGCGTTAACAAAACACGTGTTTAGGATTAGAAACCTTTATTATTATTATAAATAATCATCATTTCCTCAACAATTAAAATCAAATTTTTAATTTTATACCGACAGAGGTCTTACCGCTGCAGAATAAGTGGGGGGTTGGGCTGGCGATTGCCTGGGTAGTGCACATGGATGGTATGGCCAGTATTAGCAGTGAGCTGCCGGAGGGTGCGCTGACTGCGCCCCATGCCCTGAGCCAGACGACTGCTGGTGCCTGCACCCCCGAGGGTGAGAGCGCCATGGTCAGCATGGCGCACCATTAGAGGGTGAGAACTAGGGATGTTTCCTGGGGAAGGGGGGATGTCAGCTAAAAGAACAACAGAGAGAACAGCCACAAATTTAAACAAACGTAACCACTAAAAGCTGTGAGCAGATAATTCCAACTATATTTGCTACATTCATGAACAGTATGCTAGTATGCATAGAGCATGAATTAATAATGAAAGACAGGTTATGAACAGCTAATTTATCACAAATAAATAGCAACTTACCAGAATTTGAGAACATACTGTCAAACTCTACAATGAGGTCATCATCTCTATCAAATCTCTCAAACCGAATATGCGGGGCAGCATTAATATCAGGGAAATCTTCATCCAACTCCATCTCTGAGCCTTCATCATCGTCATCCTCATCTCCCTCTTCATCATCCTGAACAGAGAGCAGAGATTCTGAGTAAGCAGACAAATAGCTAAATATTTACAAACAAAAAAACAAAACCCACACATCAACATGAATAACACTTCAAACTCCCCACCTGATCTTCTTCCTCTTCCTCTTCCTCCTCCTCCTCCTCATCCTGGCTGTCTTCATCTTCATTACTGCCACTGGAATCTTCCTCTTGAGTGTGCTCTTCATCCTCTGGCTCCAGGATGTTCATTGAGTCTAAAAGGATTAAACGGTTAGAAAAAAAGTAGCATTGAATTATCAATTTCTATTTGCCATTTGACCTGGCAAAAAGAGCCCTTGTAGTAGAATAGAAACAAGCGTAAACCTCAGAAAACCTCCAGGTGAATAATTTGACCATATACAAGTATACCTTCTCTGTTAGCCTGCAAAGTGGAGGCTTGACTCATGTTGGAAGGAGCTTCATCCATTAGCACGTCCTCTTGAGATTCATCCTCTCCTGAACGGCCAACTGTGAAGAGCGCAAAAATCCATTTAGTGACAAATATTTATCCAGAGTCATTGGTTGGACCCATCCTCTCTTCTTGTGGTGCGTTCAATATCGGGAAAGCTTACCGATGATGGTACTATTGACTGTTCCAGCATCTCTTTCTAAAAGTTCATCTATCAAATCCACCAACTCATTCTCCACCTAAAAAAATGAATAATAAACCATGATGAGTCTAACTGCAGCAGACATCTCATTTAAACAAGCAGAGTGAATTTTATCAGCAGTTTTTATGAGCTCTGGTCTAACTCTAACTCTGTACCTGCATGGCTTGTGTGCTGAGCACCTCTGGCTGGCCAGCTATGACAACAGTGTCCCCTTCTGCCTCTCCATCCATTAGATCACTATCTGTGCCCTGTCCACGGTGACGATTCTCCACAGGCTCTGCCTCACCTGCCTCTCCTAAAACAGACAAAGCAAGTCATGATACACACTTTCATCCACAGAAGCTCAACACCTCCCCCACCCACAGCTATGCTGAAGTATTTATATGTTGTTGATGCCCAGCAAATAATACAAAAACTCAAAAAAATGAATTTGGTCATACAACTTAAAGGCTACCTTGGTCTTGTGTGTTGCTGTTGCTGTCTCTGGCTGTGCCCACAGTATCATGTTCAGTCTTGTTCTTGCTAGAGCCTCCTTTCCCACCAAACAAGCTGCTGGGCTGGTTGACAATACGTGAGAGTGTCTCCAGAGGTTTGAGAGCAGCATTTACTGTGTTTGCCATGTTTGGACTGCAAGAAAATAAATCAAACATTTGTTTAAATGGAACAAAGATGGCATCTATGTGAGCAAGCAAAAAGGCCTAGTAATTATATACATGACGCATGTGAGGCAGTACCTGGACAGATCAAGACTGTGAGGTACACGTGCTAGATCATTGACTAGGCCTTTCTTCAGGAAAAGGCGAATGATGTTGTTCATGCCATTGTGTTGTGTCTTGGCAGTGGCTGTACTGTAGAAGCTGGACGTGGAGGGACACGATTCCATAATAGTGCTGATGATGCACATTACTGCTTGTAACCTGGAAAGGGGAAGAAAGAATTAAAGCTAGAGCAAAGCAGGGCAAACAATCAAAGAAAATGCTTTGTGCATGGTTTTTTTAACACATTTACAGGACTATCCAGCTAGGTATGCAATTTGCCTTACTGCAGTGAAAAAGCAATGTATAACTACACATGAAGAAACATAAGTGACTGAAGATAAGTAGGCTAAATTAAAGCATTTTGTTTGACTTCAGGCTTTTCATTTTGTTTTTCAACGTAGATTCAGAAAACCAAAAGCCAGTGTTGAGCAGGTTGAGGCTGTAACAAAATGCCAATATTGTTTCCTTCACTACAATTCTTGCAGAATGTTTAGCTGTTTTTCCATCACCTTTTAATAGGAATTATGAAAGTATTATGTAAACACCTGTAACAACCAGTTTAGATGGCAACACAGACGGATCCTCATACTACCTTCAATTGATATGACTTTAAAATATGATGCAACAAACTCGCATATGGACATGATATATTACTGCTACAATAAAACAAGAATGCTCATAATGTGCATTATCAGATTGACTTAGTAATCTTACTCTGCTAAAACAGAACCCAAAAACAAGAATGACCCTATAACACCACAACCAAAGCAATGTCGGGGCATGCTGAGCTTTGCTTGTTGTTTCTCTTGCTTTGTCAGTTCTCTGAGTGTCTGCTATTTGGTTTTGCACAAACCTATGCGCATGCCACACAGGCCATTTCTCTTTTCATTGTTTCAGTGATCGTAAAATACAGATTGTGGTCAAAGAAATTTAGCTGCAATCACATTCATTCCACAGCCACTGTATCACCCCATTGCCTGGTGTAATAATGAGCTTCCTCATTTCAGAAACCATTGTTTGAGAAAAGACCTCTAGGTCAGGAAGCTGTTTATCAAAAGCCTGGAGCATACCTTTGAACATCGGCTACCCAACAGGACAGAATGATAATGATTGCTTATTCCAAATATCAAGTGACAACCTCATTAAGTGCACACAAACGCTGTTATTTTCACAGCCCTATCCACAGCATGTTGTTTTTAGTTTCAGTTTTTATTTCTTTAGTGTAAGCTAGAAATGTCATTCACAATCCATATATAATTGTATTGCATTACATTTTTAAAAAGGGCAAATGTTTATAGACAAGTTATACAAATCTGAAGCAGGACAGTGTCATATTCATAAAACTCATTTAGCCCTAGTTCTGTGCTGCTCAGGTATCAGTCTATTTTAAGGACTTACCGCGCATGTTTCTCTGCACCCTCTGCCATAGCTAATGCCCTGCTCAAAGCAGCCTTCACTTCATTGACCAGGGCCACCTGGGCATCAGTGCCAGTGCCAGCTGCTGCCAGGCTGGCCAGGAATAGTCGTGCCAGGGCAGGGGTGTCCTTGTCTTCTGAGTTCTGGGTGTGGGGTAGCAGATGATCCAACACAAAGGCCAACACACTGCAATCCTGCACAAATTAAACACGCCTTTAGTCTAGTACAAAATAACAAGTGTATAACTGCAGTACAAACAAAAATACAAACTGACAAACGTATGCAGGTAATGATGCTTATGATTAATGTGGCAAAAAACTGACCACTAATCCATGCAATTCTGGCAGCAATCCAGAGACAGTGCCCTTCTCTGGCTCACCTCTTTAATGAGCTCCGACTGGCCGGCTGTGTAGCTGTAGGAGGCGATGAGTGTAGCAATGCCCACATACGAACGCACCAGCTCTGCCAGAAGCCGCAGGATAGTGGAGGTGGGCATCAGGGGCTTGCTGGCCTTTGCCTTAGCTGCCCTGCTCTCTTCTGAGGAGGCTCCCCGATCACCCTCCTGCTCCTTCTTCTCCTCCCGCATCTCTTCAGGAGTTGAGGCTAGAGAAGAAAGCATAAAAAAAGTTAAGTTCTCAACTCAGAATATTTTATGGGAGCATTAGCATCTGTGTGAGTAGTAAAGTTCTCACCCTCTCCCTGAGGTGTTCCTGACTGGGAAGACTCTGCAACAGCACCATCTGCAGCAAACACCTGAGTCTGAGAAAGAAAACCCAAAAATATAAATGAAATACATAAATACATTTAGTAATTGTTATTTTAAGCTTACAAGATCACTTGTATGCAATAAACAACACTATAAAAACAAAAAGCTTTAGTCTGGAAGTTATGACTCATCTGCGCTCCCACTCACATTTATGTGAAATGCAGACTGAGAGTCAAAGTCGCTTCCTTGACGTGTGAGTCTGTACTGTTGGTAGACATCATCCCCTACATCCTGCAGGATCTGACACAGATCCTGACTACCAGGCACTGCCACCAACCTCTCTTCTCCCCTGTCTGCTGCATAAAGGCATTTGTGTACACACAAGGTAAAGAAAACAGAAAAGATCAGAAAAGTCAGCATCATATATTTGATCCCTGGTCTTTAAAAATATAATAAAACAGAAAGGAAACACTGAATCGATTCAGTATCCATGATCTTACCTTCCTCAGGTGCATGGTATGCTGCTAGGGCATTAAGCATGTCATATATGACCTCTTTAATGGTGTCTGGGATGGTTGGTAGTGGAGACAGCTTTAGCGGTGTAGTCTTCACCAACTGAACTGCATTTGGGCCTTTAATTCTGAAGTTCTCAAACTCATCATCAGAGGCTGGGGGAATAAATTTTATGTAAATACATTTTTTAAATCCCTTATCTGGAAACATACATATTATCTTACCCAAGAATTTTCCACATGAAAAATCTCCTCTTACCTGTTCCAGCACCTCTTGGGGCTGGCAGAGCAATCCTGACACAGCTGTTAGCAGTTTCTGTGAAGCACTCAGGATTACGACAGGCTGCTGGGCCTAGTACGCGCAGGATGTAGTTGATCTCACGTGAGCCCAGACTACCAGACACCACTCCAGAAGTTGTGCTCCCTGCCCCGCTTGTAACTGCAGAGCGTACCACCTGAGACAGGACAAATTATGGAGAAATATATATTAACATATGAATTTAAAAGCAATGGAAGGGGGATTTATTTCAATAGACTATAATATTAAAATACATTACATTACAAAAAACCTTTTATAAATTTCATGAAAGTATAACTGGGTCTGGCCCCAATCGAATGTAATACAACAATTAACGTAAGAGGGAAAGTGAAACAAGCACCTTCTCCATGGTGTGCCGCAGTGTGGCAGGGTCCTCAATGATGTGGCGGAAGAGTAGCGTGACCAGCGGCGTGAAGCCGTTGAAGCCAGAACTCTGAGTGAGGCTCAGGATCATTCGTGTGCTCTTGAGCTCAGCAAACATCATGGCATAGTGGTGTGTTCTTGTAAGGCGCAGGCACAGACGCAGAGTGGCATGCAGTGTGTCTGGGTCCACAGGGACGCTGATCATACTGACACACGCACGGATCAAGACCGTGGTCATCTCTTCAGACAGACCCTGCACTACAATGCCACCAGAGCAGGAGTCCTGAGGAGCAGCAGGGTGGGTTGGGGCAGAAGAGGAAGAATCTTTCTGGTCTGCCTCCTCTTTAGGAGGAACCATCTCCACAGCAACAGATGCAGGATCTGAGTGTAAAAAAATGATTTATGCAGTTACAGAGGATGAATAACTGAATAAATGTATCATAAAGTCCAAAGCATGAGGAGCACTAATCCTCACCCGTGTCTGTCTGGGTCTCTTCGGTTTTAGCTCTCTGCTCCCCCTCCTCTCTCTCAGAGTCAGCTGCGCTGCCAGATTTAGTGGGCTTGGGGGTGCGAGGCACCCGCTGCACTGTTAGCATCACAGGCCTTCTGTTCCCCGTCTCCTCATTCACCTATATGACAGAAAGGAGAGGAGGTAAGGAACACATTTCATTAATCTGGACAGGACACAAAAAGGCAGCATCTAATACATAATTTAAAATTAACAGCAATAGTTTTTCCTCACAAGGTTGTCTTTATATGTTAAAATATTTGTAAAAAAAAAAGCCAGATATAGACAATCACATATAAAGTCTCATGACAGCTCTATTCTTACCTGTACCATAGTGTTGAACTGTACAGTGTATCTCCTTCGGCCTGCAGTGAAGCGGACACTGGTCTCGCCGGCCCTCCATGCTGAGTCTATGGTGCTGTTATTACTGGCACTGTAGCTGCACCACCGCCCTGAACGGTCATCAAACCAGCGCCAGTTATTCCCATTAGGCTGTAGGTACTGAGAAGAAAAGAAAATTAGTTTAACATAACTATCAAATGTTAACTACATCCATTAGGATTCTTGACCACATAGCTTTTATCTGCACAAACCTTGTTCATTTGGGCTCTTCGTTTGGAGGAGACCGCCATTTTCTCATAAAAGTCAATGAGCAAAAGAACTGGAGTGATCCACCTACACAGAGAAAAAAATCACAGTAAAAATTCACAAACTGAAATTAAACTAAAGGAAATATATAAAAATCGTTTAAAAAAAAAATTAAGTCTGTTTCTTTCTTCATGACCAGACCCAGGCACATAATGGCTGGCACTCACTTGGGTGTCTGGATGTCTTTCTGCTCCTTGGCAGCTTGCAAACAAGGCTGAACCACCTCCAGAAGCTTAATCAGCACAGTCAGAACACCACTGCTTTCCACAATCTGCGCACACGACAGCTTCAGCTCCTACAAACAAGAAGTTCAATGCATTTACGCCCACACAGCATGAGGCAACGTGTATGTATGTGTGCACGCATGTGACAATGGCATGAATATTATAAAAACATACTTAGTTGTCATCACTACAAGACAATTCTTTAGACAAGGGAAAGCCCAAAACATGCATAAGTACATACCTCAAAAAGCAGTGTGAGCAGCAGAATGCGGGTGGCCAAGTTGGATGCCTGGGGCAGGGTCACCATCTGCCTGGTCCACTCAGACACTGTCTTTGTGTCACTGGTGGTAAGCGGCACAGCAGCCTTTATTAGCACGTCTGCAGCATCCCACACCTACAACATGCGTATACACAAAAGTAAGTCCACAGTATACCTTGCTGTGTACATGCAGCATACATGCAAATAAGGGACACATCTGACAATTTCTAAAGATAACTGACTTGAATTTCATTCTAATATATATGTATATTTGAGAGGTGTAATGAGTATGTGAAAACGTACCTGGTTGACAACCTGGCGGAGGATTAGGTCTCTGTACTCAGGGCCGTTTCTCTTAATGGCAGTCATGAGCAGGTCACAGAGGCGGTAAACAGTGTCAGGCAACTCGTCCAGCAAATGGAAGCAACCTGGCAGCATGGTGTCAGTGAAGGCATGCAGCTCAGCACTGTCCAAGGGTTCAGCCTCTAGAAAACGCTCCAGACAGCGAGCCTCCTCTTCTTCAGCTCTTTCCCGTGCTCTTCTTTCTTCCTCTTCACGCCTGCGTGCAGCCTCCTAGAACACACACCAATAACACAATTACTCGTGAGACATTGTAGTCCACAAAATTGGCCATAAACATATTGATACAAATAACTTAATCACAGACCGTGTGTTCATGTTCTACTAGGCATGTGCACTGGTCTTATAGCATTAATAATCCATTTGAAAATACTGAAACGAATCTACACTAAAATATAAAATTCAGACACAGCAATCAGTATTAATGTAAATGCACATATGCATGAATGTGTGCCTAGCTGCCCACCTCAGGAGAGTCTGAGCGTTGCTCCATGCTGACTTCTTGACCCAGAGACATGGCGATGGCCCTCATCATCTGGTCCTCTTCAGACATGGTGAATTCCTACAGTGACACAGCCCACAGTGACTAATCTTAACCCTTCTGTGTGTTCATGTGTGTCTATTCTTTCTGTGTTAGCAGTAGAGGAGGGAAAGCTGTGTGGCTATATCTTACCCTAACAGCAGCACTGAGGAGTGGTGGCGGGTGGGTAAGCAAATATTCTGTGGCCTGCTCCATGGTGGTGGTGTTGAGCAAAGCTTCCAAAGCATGCTCTCTAGAGAAGCCCATGTCCATGAGCTAGACAAATGACAGATGTTTAGAACCGTGCAAAATCTCATTCCACCAAAAAGGACACACACAGTCACTGACATCAAGCACCAACAACACAGAGCTTACAGAGAATGCAATTATTTTATTAAAAATGAACTAAACATATTCTATGAGGTACTTTGCATCCAAAAAGAAAACACTGAATAATAACCATAAAAGGAATCTGACTATTACCTGTGTAAGCTGAGCCTGGTTAACCTGGGGTTCCCTACGTGGTGTGGAGTTGCTCCCATCCTCCGCAGTGCTAGCAGCTGTACCAGCACTGCCTGCCACAGCCCCAGTACCACTCTCTCCAACTGTTCCAGTAGGTCCTGGAGCTCCACTAGTCCCTCCAGCCCCAGAAGAAACACTGTCCTCATCAGAGCGAGTGGAACCCTCTCTCTCCTTGGCCAATCGCTCCTGGATGATCGGCTCACCACGCAAGATGTGGCAAAGGATGGCAAGCATGGACTCTGCCATGCGTCCACCATAGACCTTCAAGGGCTTACGGTTCCAGAGGTTACGGATGCAGCTGAACGCAGCCTGTGTGCCAGACAGTCAAACAATAAGCAACAAGCAACCTTTTTAAGTGGGTACTTTTAAGGTGTTTTCACCTTTGATGTTACAACAATTCTTCTAGAGATCTTTAGGGAAAAAAATAATTCACAGAGCTGATTTCTTGTATACGCCTCAGTTACTTTTAACTTTCAACTAAAGGAACCGATTTACCCAATTGTGCAACACTGAAAAGGGCACTCTAAGGTATTTCTGTCTTTCAGTTTTTTGCTTGAATGCTTGCCACACAGATACAATTGTGTAACATTATCCTTAATAATTAAACCTCCCCAAAAACATCTAAAATGTTCTCATTTGTTTGATTTGGTTCTCCTTATCTATTTTTAAGATGTGTGAATATCTGAAAATTTTAGGTCAAATTTGTGCAAAAATAAACATTTTAAAGGTTTCACAAACTTTCAGGCAAGACTATACATGTCAAAATATCTGAAGAATTTTACTAAAGATATTCTAAATCTAAAAAAAAAAAAAAAAATGTAATTAATGCAAGAAGCCTTTTCACATAAATGAGTTATTTGTTCCATTGCGCAAGCACATTCACATTCTTGTAATTATACAGAAAGGAGCATTCTCACCTTTTGAGTGACAATAAGGAAACGCAGGGCGCTGAACTGTGGTGTGGTAGACGTTGCTCCAGGCACTTTCGCAGGCAGAGAGTGAGGAGAGTCCAGTACTGTGCTGGGGTTCACCATCTTCTCCACCAGCATCAGCCAAGCATCAAGGAATTCACCAGTCCCATCAGGCAGCTCAGGGTGCTCCAGCCCTTCAGACACAGGCACCTTCCCTCCCATGGACAGAGCCCAGTTAAATGTCCTAAAAAACAGAGTAGCAAAGTAGGAATTCAGCTAGGTCGTCAAATTATCATTTACATGTGCAAAAGAGAGAGAGAGAGAAAAAAGTTGTTCTTCCACTCACTCAAACAGGGCATCATGACCTCCAGAACAGAAGAATTTCTGCAGCATCAAGTGGTAAGGGTATTTCCTCTCATCAAACAGCATGGGGGAAGTGAATCCCACAGAACAAATGAAGAATGTCAGCCTGATCAATTAAAAACACAAGTTTATAAATGTAAAACCCATTATTGGGGAAAAAAAAAAAAAAACACGATTCAGGCAGGGACAGCTCAGAGAGATGGTGTACCTAAAGCGAGGAGTGGGAGTATATGGAGGTGGCTGCCAACTCAGGCCTTTGGTTAGCAGTTTGGTAAGAGAAGATGCAGTGGCACGTGCTGCTGGTGTTGGGGCGGTGCCTGTGCTGGTAGTGTGGTGAGAGCGCCGCTGACGGACAGGCGAACCCACACACAGCTTCACCAGAAGGCCGAACAACTCAGCCAGTGCTCTACCCAAACGTGACGATGCTGCAGGGAATAAGCACATTCAAAATTGTGTTTTACAAAGACTCACATTAAGCTACTGTTTAATATCTCAATATAATCTGGCAGCTATTCACCAACCATATCTTACTTTAGTGAGAAATAATAATGAAACACATTGCTGGGATATAACTATTTTGCTTTTTTGTGTCACACTAAAGCTCACTACTTATTCAATAAGCAAATAAAGGCGTGTAGAAAAACAAGACTTTAACTCTGTTGCAGTGACTGACCAGAGAGCAGAGGTTTGATCTGTTTGATACGTGTTGCCATGGCAGGGGTGAGTTTGGATTTAGCCTTCGGGTCAGTCGCTGAAGGCTCATCTGTCTCCATGGGAGCCAAGGAGTCTCCATCCAGGCCCATGCCCTCCAGCAGACCCTGTGCAGAGGGGTCCACTCCCACAGACAAAGTCTCAGCCTCAGCTGAAAAAAGAAAAAAATACTTAGAAACAACAAGAAAGAAAAAAATGTAAACATGGATATTTGGTTCATTTGAAACTGAAACAGAAGATCTTGGGGAAAACAGAAAGAAGAAACAGGATTAATATTAGAGATAAAGAGAAAGCATGATACAGATAAAAGACTAAAGAGGGGAGGTATTATGCACAATCACCATTATGCAGTTTTTTACCGGTTCTCCTGCCTCCACTGGCTGCAGTACTGCTGGGTGTTTTTTCTTCCTTAGGCACTAGTTTCTGCATGTCAGCCTGGCCAAATTCACAACCAGGAGGGAGACTGTAGAGGGAAAAAAAAGAGGGAAAAAATTGAATACATGAAATTCTATTTCACTGCTCTGGAGCAAAGGTAAAAACTCAAGTAGAGAAATGTTGCCATTCAAACACAAATATATTAAAACTACAGCAGTAAAAAAAAATGAATTTCAATAGTTTTGTTTAGGCAGGATACTAAAACAAACTAGATGTATGTGTCTAGTGTCTGAATATGTATTTAAAAAAAAAATAACATGAAATCAGGACATAAATTGCTTAAATAAGGCTACTAAATGTTTGCAATGCATTAAATAAAACAATTACAGTTTCAAAAGCCTTTCTGAATGAGGCACTGCTAGTTCTTTGCCAATTTCAGTTTACAAACTACAAAAAACCCAAAAGCATGTACATGATGCCTTTCCTATTCAAGGGGTCTTTAAATCTAGATATTGGATCCAGGTTCTAGGCGAGGATTTTTAAAGTGGCCAGCTGGTATGCACTACACCTGGCTAGTCAGGTGCACTGGCCGTTGCAGCTAGTGTCATCACAGCTGGCCATATTAAAATCCTGGCCTTAAATTTTGGAACCAAGTTCCAGATTTGAAAACCTTTGTCCTCTATATCAGGAACAAGTCTTAAAAGAGTCAAGATTTTTTTTTGCTATATTGCTCATCCCTAAGGTGATGGAGAAGATTGAAGGGAGCTCAGAAAAACTAAGTATAATTAGTGTAGTGGAATCCATGTAAAGTGCAGTGCTGACCTGTTGGGTGTGCAAAGGGAGAGCAGCACAGTGCTCTCCCACACCAGAGAGCAGTAGAGCTGACTCAACTTATTGAGCACACTCAGACCTAGCTGGGAGCCCCACTGGTTCACAGAGATGGCCCGAATCTCACTCTGACAGAATAAGATGGAAAAGATTTTTTAGAAACATATCACTTTAAAATCAGCTGTAATGATAAATTATTAAACCATGTAAGACTTTTTAAGCTCACAACCTCACCTGTCCAACTCTGCAAGTGTGGACAAACATAAGAATATATGCATGTGCAGCAGTGAGTGCGTGCAGGAGAGGTGTGGCACGGGCAGACAGTGTGGCGTCTGTGACGTGACCAGCGTTGGCCAGTTCTCTCAGTAGAACTGAACCACCCGGCACCTCAATAGGCCGATGGAGTGGCTCCAGAGCTGACAATATGCTGTCCAACTGGCACAAACCCTCCTGCAGAACCTTCGGCTCATGGGATAATGTCTAAGCCAAGAAAAGGGTAGTTTAAAAATCACAGAAAATTTTAAGATGTAAATGTTCTGTAACTATGTTTTGATGTATTAAAGCATGTTCATCGTTTTGCTGCATCTCACCAAAATCGATTTGCATACACCAGCTACAGCTTGGCAGGCAGCTGAAGTTGGAAAGTCAATGGGCAGGTTGGGAAGTCCCAAGATCGACACAAGGGGTAGGAGACCTTTCTGGTTTACAAACTCCTGGCAATGGTCATCTGTTGTGTTGTTACTCAAAATTGACTCAACAAATTTCATCTGGAGGGGAAAAAAAATCTAATCAGAATGTGGTACTAAAAGTAAGGATCTAAACCTGTTCAATGATTTAACCATTGTTGTACAGTGTAACTAAAATAATAATATATGTACTGCTTTGAGAAGCACAGAATAATAAAAATTAGATGCTGACTACTGGGTGCTGAGTAGCCATTTCATTATAAGCTGAATCAGCACTTACCACATTGAGAATGTAATCCATAAGGGGAATGGGGATCCGCTCTTCTGTGCCAACCACTCTGCAAAAATACAGTTAAGTTACCATTTCATTCAACTCTAGGACACACACTCCACAAATTAATGTAAGAACAATGTTTCCCTCCCAATACATTTTAAATTAATCCAGTGTTAACATTAGGGCACACACTGCCTGTTGCTCTCTGGTTCCCCCTGCTGTTGGCTGAATGTGTGGAGAGCCTCCTCCTCCTCTTCATCCTCACTGGAAGCCTCTTCTGCTGCATGGTTGGAACGAGCTGGAGGTACTGTGACAGTCCCATCTGCTTTTTGAATAGAAGGCTTCTGGCAAATGTACTCAGGAGCTCGACCCAAGTTACAGATCTCCTCCAGCAACTGACAGGAAAAAAGACATTTCAAAAAAGATTAGGTAATAGTAATTAATAAAAGTAGCAGTGCCAAGTGCACAAGAAACATAAAACATTGTCAGCCATCCAACCTTTATTATAGCAGTTGTGGCATCAGTTTTCAGTGTGGGCTGATGTCTCATGAGCTCATCTACAGCACTGCCCAAATTGGAAGCAGTGTCCCCTGAAATACAAATACACAGAGTCTTTATTCATGAACAACTACTTTTCTTCTAAGATGTTGTAAGACTTTACAGATTTTGAATATTGGTAATTTCTGAAAAAGCGCTCTCAATGGTTCTCAGTAATAATTAAAAAGTTATGAATATTGTGTTTTTAATTGGCAACAAATAGTTGTATACAATTCTAGTCTTCATTTTTAAGTTCCATCAGAATTTCAGTCATAAACTCTCAGCAACTGTGGCGCTTACCCAGTGGATCAGAGCTGCGGCGGCGGCGCATGGCCGGCAGGTAGTCTGGTGATAGCAGAACCTTGAACAGACGCTCAAAGGGCTGACACTGGACAAATGAGTGCAGGCCGCGGGCATTTAGGCACAGTGCACTGAAGACATTGGGCAGGGAACCCAGCACCTCTCGGGTGGCAGGGACCTGCAGAGAGAGAGACTGTAAGAGAGAATCGGAGCGGAGTTGGGAAGGAACGAGTGAGAGAAAGGAGTCAGGGGAGAAGCCAAGAACAAGACTGTCCAACACATGCTGTGTGAGCTTTTGAGAAAGTGTGAAAATGGGAATGTACTGGCAAGGGAAGAGTGAATAAAACTGGTAAAACAATATAAACAGAAAAGCTGTGGGGTATGGGCATTACAATAACAACAAAGATTGTGGGACATCAAGAATGAGAGATGTGGGTGGTGACAAGATGTCTGGTCACCAAGAGCTCACTTTCAAAGGCACTTAATCTGAAACATGCAGTTTGAAGTTCTGAATGAAGGAAAAATATGGTTAAATAAATAAAACAGAAAGAGAACTGAAAAAGGAGCAAAAAGCTGTATAAGACAATGAGAAAATTAAGACAGCAAACTCACATCTTTAATGAGTAGTGCATGCAGCATGACGTCTGTGAGACCATTGTCCTGTAGAGAGGAGAGAAGAGATGGCTCCTGGAACACAAACACCGTCACCACCTCCGTTGCTGAAAGAGAATTAAATTACATTTATTAAAATTAATTAAAGCAAATTCATATTGGATTAAAGTCAAACATTCTTTTTATCACAGGTTGTAATAGGACAGGTCTTTTTTTATTATTTGTACATTTCTGTAATTTAATCTTTTAATTAGTTGTATTTCACTTATATATTATCATCAGATTTACTGCAGGTTCCTCATGAATGGATTCTAGAGGGGCACTAATTAGTGCAGCACCAGGTTTGTTTTGGACAGCAAGGGAGAGAGCAGCATAACGCAGCTGAGAGACAGAGAGTTTGAGTTGGTGCATGCAAATTTTTTGAATGATATATATGTATTTTCAGGTGTTTTATGATGGGTGAGAGTATTTTTCTGTCCTTTAACCTGTTGTTACTGTTTATTATGTAACCAGCGACGTGGCAAAACCTTGTCTCTAATGGAAATCACAGGCTTTGAAAACCACAACAGTGGCTGTAAGGTTAGACACAGGTTTTATAATAGTTTAGTTTTAAGGATAAAAACCAAAACGTGACTGCTACTGTAACTTGGAAATTATACAAGCAGCTAGTTTGCATTTCGTAGTGTAAACAAGTCTCTCTGGTCAGGCATTGCTCTGCAAGGTTTACAAGTCACATTTTGTACCTACTTAACTTGCTTTTTACCGGGTGTGAGCAGGGACTTAAAGTACCCCGTTACAGATTCCAAATTTGGCAAATGGAAAAGCAAAAGACCCGAGTAAAGTAGGTTCCATGCAATGGAAAAGCACCATGTGTCATCTTTGTTGTTGCCTGCCCTTGTTTGGTCAAGGTCTTGAAGCTGTAGCTACACAGCTGTGGACAGACAATGAAACGTTTTAAATCCAGCCAAAGGCCCTTTGCTCAGTATGCTCACCCAGGAGGAATAGTGAAGGTCCATAATACTCTGCATTACTGATGATGTGCTTCAGTGAGGTAGGCAAGGACCCATCCATCACTGTAGAGAGAAAGAAGGTTGTTAAATAGAAGTTAGACCTTTATAGGGCATAAGCACATGTTCCTTTTACACGTAGCAATGTCTCTCCTAGGACTGTTAAAGTTTTCTTACCATGGCGAATGCCATCTGAAAAGGCAGGGTCCTGAATGGCTTTCTTCAAAAAGTTTAACATGGACTTCAGCAGAGCTGCCCTCTGTGGGATACACTGCACACCTGTAATATAAAAAAATACTGTTTAATCATCCATAACTGGAATGTTTCAAGTACAACGGGATATAGGCTGCTGGGAATTTTATTTTACTTACCTGCTCTGGGCATGCTTGCTGTGCTGCTCTGTGCACGAGGGTCTGTCTCTGCTCTGGAGCTTGTGGAGGTGGAGGGCCCTGGACTGCTCTCCATGGCAACCTCAGACACTGCAGTAACACCACCATTTTATCATGAAAACGATACTAGCTATAAGTTACATGGGTGATCCCACTATACAGACAAATTTCATAAAACTACACACCCTGTAAAATGAAGAGTAATGAAAACTACTAACTGTCCATATCTGTGTCCATGTCCTCAGTTTCAGCAGCAGTGCTGGGCCTCTGAATCTTTGGCTTGATGACAAAAGGGCACTCTTTCCTGGACAGGTCCACCTCATGCTGCACAGAGACAATGAAATCATATGAGGGAAAGCACATTCCTTTAACAAAGAGCTGAGTGCTAGAACTAAATAAGCCAGTACAGAGAATGAGAATGATAAATGCTGGGGCAGGGACATGGGGGTGGTATAGTACCTCCAATCTGCAGATGAAGATGGAAAGGCCGCTGTGGGATTGAAAGGCAGCCATGTCCAGATTTGTGATTAGGTCCACAACACGCACTGCCCGAGTCACAAAAGTGATCTGGTCCTGTTCATCCCCCAAGAACTTGATCACCTAGAAGAGGCATATTTTAAATGCTTGAAACATTACAGCAGCACATGAATTAATGCGAAAAGACTAAATAAATAAATAAAGATACCACATTTTTGTGGTTCATTACACATTTCAATGAGATTTGCTAGAAAGCACACAATACACAAAAAACTGCTGCAAAGGGTCTAGTTTTAAGAAAGAATAAATAATTAAACTAATATAATTAACCAATTATAGGATAATAAAATGACTGATATCCAAAAAACAAACACTTGTTACTATACACTGGTGGTTAAACTTTTTTCCAAATTTGACAGCATTTATTTAATTAGATATGACATATTTCATTTAATATTTTCAGCCTTTCAGAAGACAAAGATTAAGGAGCACAAACCTTCAACAAGGCCTCCATCATCCCACAAGAGACTAAGGCCTCCCCACCAGCATCATAACTGGCCAAGTGGTACAGGAAAGAAAAGAGGGCAGTAGCAAATTGGTGCGGGTATGGCTCCATCAGTGGGTCTGTTGTTGTAACAAGGCAGTAGAGTACACAAGAAGTCAGATGGGATATTTTCCTGAATGTATCGGAAATATACTGTATTTGGTGATGACACAACACAGCCTTAACCCTTACCAATCATGGCTTGTATGCAGTTGCGGACTAGCACAGGCAAGAAGCCATGGTAAGAAGCTGTGCCAGTGCAATCGATGATGTTTGACAGCTTAGGAGTCCGCTCTAAGTGGACTATTGATGTCAAAGTGCGCAAAGAGGCGGCTTTTATGTCCTGTCAAACAAGAACATGTAGGTAAAAATATCAAACCAGCACAGTGTACAGTTTTGAAGATTAGACATTGAGACTATAAATATAATTTCTTAAAAATACATTTCACATGAAAACACGTAAAAAGACAGAAAAAAAACACCATTTCCAGATCACATTGGCACGCATTGGTTGTGCCAACTGGCACACCTTGGTTGTGTCTGCTTTTGCAGGAATTGAGAACATCAGACACTTGTTTTAGGACATCTGGCATATTATGAAGCTCAGAGTTAAGGTCATTTCTCACCACCAGCTGTTTGTCTGTGATCTGCAGCACATCCACCAGCTCCTCTATTAGCCCATTGTAGAGTATACTGTTGGCAGACTCTTGCAGGGCGTTGGAGTACACTACAAAAATATCAGCATAAAACATCCACCTCAGCAAATGTAGATCAAGGACCCTGAGAGTGTTTGATGAAAACAAATTATTCTGATCAGAGCCTAAGAGGTGACTCACCCAGTATGGAGATGGCATGCAGTCTGGCCTGCACAGCCTGGAGTCTCTTTTTGTGGTTTGAGAAGCCGTGTGCCAGGCGGATGTGTGTGAACAGCAGGGTCTGCTTGTCTTTAGGGATATTGTACATGACCGTCAGCGACTCCATGATCTCAGACGGACTCTCTGAGATCTGAGTATACACCAGGGAAAAGTCAATTAAATTTAAGTGTAATCAATAAAGCAAATAAAGCATCTGCCATAATGATTAAAGCATAGTGAAAGCAGCTTACCTTATCAAGTTGTTCAATGTGGATGTAGTGTAGCGTGTTGCTGCTGGACTGTTAAAAAATGAATAATAAGAAAATCATTGTCTGCTATGCCTCCTTGGACAGTAAGAAAACAAATCCTACACTAACCAACTGTCTGTAACTAGGCATGAATAAACAAACAAACTGGTTGTGAGAACCTACAGGAAAAAATTTGATTCCTTACTTTTTTCTCCACTTTGACATCAGAGCTAGGCTCAGCATAGAATTCAAAGTGCAGAGTGGTGGCACTGGGTGGGTATTTCTGCACAGAAAACGAGGATGTCTTAGAAATAAGCAAGAAAACATGGTAGGAGGCATCAAAAAAATTGCTGTGTAGAATTTCAACATGTAAATATATGTATATATCCTATAAAACCACATAATGGCTTACTGTCATGGGTAGATCTCTGCAGCACTCAGCTAGACCAAAGCCATTTTCCTTCCCTCCCCAGCTCTACGTGAAGATCACAATACAGACACAGAAAACACATAATGGGTGAAAAGAAACTTTAGACCTACTAAAATTCAATTCATTGTATCCAGAGGACGTCTTTAGAAAGGGGTGATGTGGATACAATTCATTAACTTAATTAATAGAAGCATGCAATAAGTAATCATCAAAACATCACTAAGTCAAATGATCTTTTCTGGTGAATTGGTTGGGGAGGGGCCTATTGGTGCTTTTCCTTTGCATGGGTCCGACTCTACTATACACGCTTAAAGCTTGTCCCTTTCCGCTAGCACAGTTCCCCAGCAGAATGGAGCCAGTGTCGTCGCAAAACCCTTTCTATAATGGGAATTTCAGTTTTTGAAAACCACAACGATGGCGGTAAATTTAAGCACTCTCATCGTGTCTTCACGTGTGTCTTTTTGTTTTTGGGACTTAACACGATTCGGCATCCCAGTTCTCACAGATCCATTTTCCTTTTTTCATGTTCGGCTTTGGCTGGAAACTTTCATTGGCCCAAGGAGCATTTAAACCTCTTAAAACCCCCTCGATGTAAAGTTATGAGCTGCCGTTGTGAACGTGAAATGTGAATGCTATTGTAACTTAAGAGATTTTACAAGTGGCGAGTTGTGATGAATTTGAATGAGCTCTGGATTTCGTGGTGATTGACATGTCTCTCTGGCCAATCAGTACTCTGCAGGGTTTACAATTCACCATTTAGAACCCACTCAGAACGGTTGGCACCCGGTGCGAGCAGGGACTGAAAAAGTACCGGGTTCCAGGGACCAGATTTGGCCAGTGGAAAAGCAAAAGAACTGTGCCGAGTAGAGTCGTGTAGGTTCCATGCAGTGGAAGCATGCCATATGTTACCTCAGCCAGGTGCTGCAGGCGGGCGAGTAGAGGGCTCCTCTTGTCTGAGCCAAGTCTGGTGATGTAGTTGGAGCGCTTGCTGAACACGTACAAGAGGTTCAGCACAGACAGCACCACTTGCATGTCACATGATGCTAAAAGAGTAGTTAAGTGCTATAATAGAAAAATAGAGAACAAGGAGTCACTTATCTTCACAGGAATCCAATAAAGTTCAACAAGACATTTCCACAAATGTCACAGTGTCAATTATATTTAACCTTGAATTTACAACTCAAACAAAAATGACCTCAACATCTGGTGTTCACTCGCTACAGACTGCTTTGTATACCTCTATGGAGCTGTACAGGTGCCGAGAGAAGCTGTATTCTATCAGCAGGGCTGTGAAGTTCAGCACAGCCAACAGCAAGGCTTTGAGCTGCCCGTTTTCTGGTCGGTCACACACCAACATCCAAGACATGTTCTCCACTGTCTGTCCCGCATCACAGAGGATGCCATCAAAGCGGTCCAGGAGGTCTACCCAGTGGTACAACTCGCACTTTAAAGAGAAAAAGCCATATGTATACTAAACTTAGAATACAAGTACAACAACTGTTCCTATAATCCCTTGGTTTTGCAATTACCTTGCCTATGTTCCATGTCTTGATGTGCTGCAGCTCCAGCAGCAGCTGCTCATCACTGCACCCTTTCAACTTCTCTATAAGCGTCCTGCAATCAGCAGGCTGAGGGGAGAGAGGATGTTGAGGACAAAGCCATAATGAAGAGCCCCACTAGTACATACAAAAACATACACACACACAGGGCAGAAATATACTGGCATACTGACCGCTTCAGTTGGGGTTTTCTTTAACTTGCTTCGGTCAACCTTCATGGTTACTAGTTTTTACAATCTGTTCCTGTAGAAATCAACATAAACAGCAAAATCCTTATATGCTCAAAAACTCACAACATTTCAACAAAACACATTCAGATTATATATATATATATATATTATTTTTTGTACGTATATCTATTATGTGTGTATGTGTGTGTAACAAAAATGAAGCATGTATAGAACTTACGATAATTAATTTGGCAATTCCAACTTAACGGCATCTTTTGCATCTAATTCCTAGGATGAAAGAGAAATGTTACTGTGATGCTCAGTGGGACAGATTAAAATAACCTTTCACATTTTATCAGGAAAATACTTTTATTAGCATTGTTCAAAGTACTAAAATGATTGAATTTAACACCATTCCAAAGTCACAAGCCAGTTTTTAAAAAAAGAGGAATCTGCTCAGTGTGCTAGAGGAGAAACCCTGGATGTTCATGAATTAAGAGTGCTGTCAGAATAGCCTATTCATTCAGATATTCTGAGTGCTCTTCTATGAGAGCCATTAGGATGTGCCCTCAGAGCTCTGGTCAAAAGGCTAGGGAGCTCCTAAGAGGCTATTTCAAAATGTTAAACAGGCATCAGAGAGTGTTTAATTTTGCGTAAATGTGAAGAGGCGGCTCATACAATACCTAAAAATTAAATACAAGAATCAAAAAATCTAAAGGTTTATAGGATTCATATATCAACCATTTTCTTTGATGTGTCTGAGTTGATGTCAAAAACACCACCAATTTGAACTTTGCACTGAAAGTTGAAGGCTGCTTCAAACTATCTTGGGACACATTCGTCTAATTAAGGTGTGAAGTATAAGCACTCATTGTCTTTTAGGCATAACAGCTTGAAAGCAGACAGTACAAGTACTACAACCCCTGTCCATTCATAACTCTGCATGTCGAGGCAAAACAGTAGATAATACACTTTTTAAAAGGCATCAATATCCACCAAGCATTTGCATGTGACCGCATAGTCAACATTCTCACAGACACTGCATAATTAAACCAAAACACTTTCTTCCTGTTCTTACACAAACCATATCATTTTCTAGCATGAAATTTGAATGATTTCAAAGATTTAAAAAAAATGCTTGTGGCAGATGTGCTGATATTCATTTGATGATTCAAACAAACTTATGATTACATGGGTTTATATAATTTGGCACTCTCTGTTTTCCTAATGCAAGTATGTCTATAGGTGCCAAGCTTAATAAAACTAATTGTAGTACCAGGTAAGGTGAGTATGTTAAGAACAAGACATTGAGCACTGTCTGCAGCAAGGTCTTTAACCCCAGATGTTGAATCCAGGCTCAGATGCTGATCTGGTCATCAATGGTAGTTAAGTGAACACTTAACTTAATTGACTCTCCTTTTAATGTTACAGCACTAAATCTTGGTTCAATATGTAGATTTGTAGACACATTTAAAAAAAAGCAACAAACTGCAATGTCTAAAAATATCAACAACTACCAGAGAAGATAGAACTTAAATTGGATTAAAGAAAAACTACACAACTTGTCCTCCATATTACTGGATCAAATATAGGAGACGTTTCTGAGGATTCTGGCATACTCATACATTTTAATAAAGAATGTCTATTAACTGAGATACCCTTTGAGTGAATGTATGTTATATCAAACCTTTAAAAACTTCTCCCTGATTAAATATGACTAAAAAATGACAAACTGGTATGTGCCACTGGAAAAAAGAAAAAAAAATAGATTCATACATGGGCTGTACATATGAACTGACACCTAACAATGGAACAGAAACTGAGAAATGAGACAAGTTCCATTTAGTAAATGCATGTAGTCCAAAAATAAATCCTGGCTTATTAACTAGATAAGAATAATTCAGTATGAGCTACTGATCTGATTCCCATTTTAATATATAAACTATAAATACAAAATGTTAAACCAACAGTATTTCATAAAAGAAAATTGAGTACTAAATGGCATTAGCCTCAGAAGACAAAAAAAAAAGTAGTTTGTGAGCCTTAAGATCATTCACAATCACTTTTTATAGGCCTGGACAGACCTAATCTAAAACAGATACTTCTGTTTCTGAACTGATCCTAGCAGGACCAATCTGATATTGTTGTCTATAAGTTATAGAAACAAACATAAACCGGTATAAATGTTATACTTATAGAGTATGGACCATGTTCCCATTAAGCCAGATGTAAACGTCTAGAAACTTTAATCCTATAACCAAATGGTGGTGTTATAATAATACCCATTACTGCCTGGTTTTCTAGTGCAACAGTTTCAGTACTCTATACTTTCAGCTTTGTTAGAATTTATACAAATTAAAATATAACCCACATGGAATAAACTTTCATATTGCAATTTTTAGCCCACAATATCTACATTTTCTATTTTTAAGCAGTATATGAAACCATTTATCATGCATCCCTACAGAATCCACTTTTTTTACACCAAGAACAAAGAGCCTTTACAAAAGGTATGGTCGCGTGGACTTTGGTTTAGGAGTATATAGGTATCAGATGGAAAATGGAAAAAAAAAACACGAAATCACATTTCTGACTTTAGTGTTAGCCACAAAACGCTCTGCAGCTAACATCACTGCAGTGCAACAGCAAAAAATTCACTGAGCTGCGTCTATACTGCCCAGCCAAACACAGCCTGGCAACAAAGGACATGAAGACAACTAACCAAGCAGGCTACTACCTTTTTGGGAAGATAAAGGATAAACGTGCCGAGAAACAGTGCTATGTCTATATTCAATTAACTCTGTGTCCGGCAGAAGCTGAACCAGTAGCTAACGCAGTGTTACAGCATTGGGGGCCACTTAGCAACAGCTAGCCGTTACCTAGCTTTAACCGTTAGCTCTCACTGTGAGACAATTCCAGCCAAGTCTGAAAACAACACAATGTCACGTCTTACACCAAACACTAATGGCTATGCCTTATGACGGTGTTCATGGTGGATAAAAAATAATACATCCGCGTTCAAGAAGGAACGTGTCATTAACGCCGCTAGCTAGGCTAAACATACAAGCATCACTCGCTAGCAATGCTAGCCAGGCTAAAAGCTAATATAACAGTGATAATGATTGAAATATGTATAGTGTTTTCGTCTGGTTAGTATCCGAGTTCCACATCCCACATTAAACTGCGCAGAAATGTCAGGGCGTCAGAAGGTAACTGCTGCCCTCATTTAAGGTGGAACGGAACATTCGGAAAAAGAAGCCAACTTGAGTTCATCATCGATTATTGCTCTGTAGAATGTCAACACCAACTTGCTCGCTCTCGGACCGGTTTCCGAAACAAATCCGTTAGGTAAAGCTACCTTAAATTAGAGGGCAGAAACGCTGGCGATGGCGCAAGGTGAAGCAAAACTAAGCGCAGACTCAAGCTGAAAAAAAAAATCATCGGGTCTGAGCTCCACATGCTCATGTGTGTGTGCGTGTAATCCAGCGCCCGGCTTCGTTGGGCCTGCTGAAGCCTGGAATATCACCAGCTAATTCTCATTTAAAGACACCCAAAACCGCCCGAAGACTACCACACCTCTCCTCGGCGTCCCCTTCGTATGTACACAGCGAACAGAGCTCGATTTCGGTCTAAAAGCCACCTTCCTACGCGGTGAATATCTGGAAGATGCTGGTCTCTCGTACTTGCGCCCCCTCTGTCTCTCTAACTCTCCCTCTCCGACAGGCTGCTGCTCAGCTAACTGAGAAACGCATAATATCTCGCTGAATCATTCCCCGAACAGGCCCGGCACAACACTAACTGCGTGCTGGAGAAATACCCACAGCTCCAATCAAACAGCACCACAATCATCAGCTACACCGTCGTAGGCACAAGTTTAGACACCCTGCCCAAATGTTTTCATCTTTTTGTTGATTTCTTCAAAGTGAAAATAAAGCTAACACGTCCTGCACAGGAACAAACTTTTGTATGGGGACGTTTTATCCTAAAGTTTTACTACTAAACATAGTGGGGATGATTTAAAAAAAGCATTAAACCTGTGCCATACTTTTGTTTAAAAAAAAACAAACAAATAAAAAAACATTTTAGTAGATCCTATCACCACACCCGCAATGTAAACTTAAACAAATTCACATTATTCTCTTTAAAGGATGCGTTTAATCTATTTCACTTTGAAATTAATCAAAAACATGCAATGCGACCACAAAGCTGGATTTCCTAGGTAACCAAATAACTTAAGCCCAAAGTCAAGCTTGTTCAATAGGAACAGACCTGAGGGAGATTCCTATTGGACAGTCCGTAACTTTAGGTTTAAGTTAGCTGGCTAACTGCGAAATGCTGCTTTGTGGGAAAATGAGGGTGGTTTTTATCAGATTTTATCATTGCAGTCAGATAACTTGGGCCCAAAACCAAACCTGTCCAATAGCAAAAGTTAAAAGAAATTCCTAATTGGACAATCCTCAAATTTAAGCTTCAGTTATTTGGCTTACTGCTTTGTGGAAAACCCACCAGATGTGCCCAAGTCTTTGTCCGTGACAGTTTGTGGAGTTTCTTAAAGTTTGGTTCAAAAGGCAATATTTGGGGAATGTGGTCCTGAAGTTTATTCACATGTTATATTAAGGTTAACAAGGTTATTCCACATGTTTTATTAAGCATTTATTATCTTATTTGCAATATATATAGAACTAAGATTTCAAAATTGAACTCATCTAAAAAGGAAAAAAAATGATGCACATTAACTGACAGCACACATGCACTTAGTGGAGTAACAGCTCATGACATAAATCCAATTTGCGACGGTACTTTTTTCTGATCTTATAAACAGTCTAAAAAACTTCTAATGAAAACACTTATCCCTTCTCTTCTGATGAGGCTCATGCAGTTCATATTGAAATGGACAGAATACAAAACCATGAGCATTACAGGGTCAAAGGGGAAATCCACAGATTTTTCAAGATGTCTGCACATTTAAACAGTTAACGTGGTCAACGGTTACATCCTTCAGCATGGGGTGATGTAAATGAAACTTACCTAGTCAAAACAGCTCAGAGTGGCGGGGATAGGAACCAGATGCATGAGGTGTATGTATAATGCCTCAAGAAGCACTTTCTCACAAAATTATTAGAGAATATTTTGTTTGTTTGTCTCTCAAAAAAAAAAAAAAGTTTCCAGATCAAACTTTACTATTGCCTTACTTTACACTTAATCTCAGAAAGCATTGGTAGTTTTAGACTGCAAACAAAGTGGGTGTATTTGTGTTACATCAGCAAATACTGGGGGGATTCTTCAAAGCAGGATATAAATTAAGTTTGTTGATGGACGTTATTCCTCAGCTCTTTTCCTACTGGACAGGTTTGAGTTCGGGCTTAAGTTATCTAGCTTAACTGAGAAATCCTAACTCGTGGTATACCCCTCTGGCTTTCACACGAATAGGGAAAGAGGTGAGAGATATCTGTTGGACTGTCCCCAACTCTGGGTTGAGTTATCTAGCTAACTCTTAAATCTTGCATGTAGAACAGCCTTCTGGTTCTTTTCCCAGCCACTGTAAAGACATGAGTTGGTAAATTGGTACAAATCACTATTTCACATCAAACCACTCTGAATAGAGTTTTGCTTAAATCCTAACTACTGAAATATGAATAAATGTTAGAAGAAGTAGGGCTTATTGCCCTTGAAGTTGTGCTTCACAGTTTCATTATTATTCCAGTCATATCAGTGACCAATGTTAATATAAATAAAACTGCAGGAGTCTTATAGTACCCTGTAATGATCTGACGGATGTGAATGGGAGTGCTTTAAGGGTGTTAAACACTTCTGCTTTCTGTCACAAGTGTAAATTTTCAGTAGCCTAAATTTCCAACCGTATGTGATGGAAACAAACTTAAACAGAGTCTGTGGTCTCAGATACACGTCTATCACATGAGCACATGCTATCACCAAGCTAGCTACTATTCATAGCTCACCTTATACAGAAATATATCTAGCTATCGTATCTGTAAAGCTAATACACCTCACCTACACCGGCCTGATAAGACGATGTTGGCTGTGTCTAAAAACCGCCTCTAGAAACAGATTAATCAAGAAATAATTGTGAAACATATCCTTAACCGGCAAGCACTAAGTAACGTTCGTGAGCGCGCACACATACTGCGCGCGTGCACAAGAGCAGCCGCCACTACAAAAGCTGCTCACACATTAAAAATGGCGGTTTATACAGTAGGAATGTCCGGCCTTTGCGCCCAAAAACGACCCCTACTTTAAACAAGCCCGGTCCACTTGCAAATTACAAAGACACGTCCCGTCTGCTCCGTGTCTCCATAACAGTCGCTCGAAGCGAACTGTGGCAGTTTAGAAGAGCAACGAGGCGGAGAAACCGAAGCTCTTACCTCGGTCTTCCTTCAGTGTAACTTCTCCATTTTACAGCAGCTCGCAGGGTGTAAATCTCGCGAGATCTGCATGGGAGAGAGAGAGAGAGAGCGAGAGAGAGAGAATTAAATGACCTCCTTCTTTCCACACTCACTGTCCATTTCACCATGCTCCAACGACCTTTATACAGTTACAGTTTCATGCCCCTTTCACCCTGTTTTTCAATTGTCAGGACCTTCAGGAACACCACATAATGACTTTTCCCAGTGTTTAAAATCTCCAGCAGCGCTGCTGTGTCTGATCCTGATTTCTTTGTTAGACAGGGGACTAACAAAATATGCTGAGAATTGGCCTACACTGGAGCTAATAAATTTAATATTATGGCTGATCAAGAACGTAATATGTAAGCTATAGTGTTTTATATATATATATTAATACATCTTAACAATATATAACTATATATCTGAAATCAATCCAACATTTCACTTTCAATTCCTCTCTTTCATCACACACACAAACACACACACACAAACACACACACACACACACACACACACACACACACACACACACACACACACACAAACACACTTTTAGTCAAATAAATACATTTAAATTCTTAAGGGAAAGATACACAGTGCAAGTCAAACCCATGTGTTTAATGTGCTATTTAATGTAATAAAACTTTGCAATATTATGGAAATAATATGGTAACAAGTTAAATATGACAATACATAAAACTCACAGAAATCCAGAATTACCAGTAGTGTATGTATTATAAATTCACAGTGCTGTTATAGCCAGACACTAAATATTAACCTCGGATTCATTTAAATATTTAGAATATAAAGATTTACGACAAATGGCAAAGTTGGGTGAGTACATTAATCAATCTTAACCGGTAGAGGGAGCCAGATTTATATCAGAGAAACCCGTATGTGGGAAATGTGACAGCTCTTCCATTGACATTGACACTAAAATAAACGCTGTCAGTATTCGATAAGGGATAACTGTAAACAGGTGAATCAGTATGTATTCAGTATTTTATGTTACTATATTTCTTACAAATGTGGACAAGGAAATGTGTGGTTATTGCCCAAATTTAACAAGCAGCTGAATGCTGAGTCCAATAAACAGCCAACAATAATCTAACAATAAAAAAATATGTACTAAAGCTTTATTGCAGTTTTATTTGATGTTTTGTGAAATTAGTTTTGATTTACACTGGACTGTCCAGCATTAGTTTAGGTTCATGTTTTAGGTGTCATGATGGAGTTAAGGTTTCAGTACCCAAGGTTTTCTTCTTTCCTTTACTTTGGAAAGTGACCAGCAGTGTGGCAGCATGTGGTGCAGCAGGCGGTGTTTCTGAGCTCCAGGGTCCTGAGGTCCTGGGTTCAGCACTCATGTGTTTATCCTCTGGGTTCTCCAGTTTTCGAGTATGTGTCCATAGTTGTGTGTTCCAAGTAGGCCCTGCACCCACCACGACCCTGGCCCAGAGGAAGCATTTATTTAGCAAGTGAGTTTGACATGCACTCAGTATTAAAATGTACAGGGATTGCAGTATGCAGTTTCCAGTACAGCCTTTAATACTTCAACAGGAGAAGAGTAAAAACTGAAGGAATAGCATAAATAGTAAAGCTATAGTTCCTCATGGATAGACCCTAAGTTGCAAAATAATTAATATGATGTGTCTATTATATCTGAGATCCTATTCCTATCTGAGAAACGTGGAGATGAAATTACATTTCTTATTTCCAGACATAAGTAAACTGTGTGTAATATAAACTCAAAATGCCATAGAGAGAGAAAGACAGAAATAGAGTGTTAGAGAGCCTTTCTATTGCATAACATTTCATGACTTTCTTTGTCATTCTGCAGTTATTGACCTTTTCATATTGCACAACTAAACTTAGAATGTCTCAGAAGCTATTTCTTGCTATCATCAATAATAAAAGTAGAATAATCTGTGAAACAGACACCATGCACCCAAAATAAATAAATAACTAAAGAAAAAGAATATTACAGGAAGTTTTACAGATATGTGGGAACTTATTTTCTTCTTATTGGACAGTTTCTACTGGTGTAAAATATAAAATATAAAAGGGGAAAAAATCTGAGGAAAAACACAAGTGGCACAAGCACCTTTGGTATATAATTAGTAAAGTGAGAATGGGACACTCTGTAAAAGCCATACCTGAGCTAAAGGTCACTACACTTGATGAGCTGTGGAGCACTGGAACTGTGCTTCTTTGGAGTGACGAGGCACCATTCAGTGATGTTTGGATGAGTTGTACTAGTGTCGTTTGTATTGTAGAACTCATAATATGAACATAAACTTCATAGTTTGTGTTGGGGTTGATAGCATTAAATGTTTAGTTTAGTGTAGCGAAGTACAGGCGCCATTCTTGAGCAGTGTCCACACACTTTTGGCCACGGGTGCCCAGTCTGGCTGGCAGTCTATGGAGAATCTTAATTTCGTTACTGTGGTTCCGTACTCAGACGCTGGGGGCGCTCGCGGCGCTGAGGTATATAGCTCAGTGTGTGTTACCGATAGCAACGAGTGAACGCTGCAGCTGATACACACGGCTTTATCGCCCTGTAGGACGGGTTTCTCCTCATATACACATCAGTACAGTACAGTGGCGCTGTACCATACCGTTCTCTGGCTCTGTATCTGGGATTTAGTGTTGAAAGTACAGATTTCTTTACTGCATAGATAGGTACGTTAATTACAAACAATGCGACGTTAGCCGGTCTGCTAAGGGCTAAGTAATGCCACAGTAATATTATTTTACCGTCCTGTTTCTCCTGGTTAGACTGTACATTAATCTGCCTTGTAATCTAGAAAACTAGCATATGCTAGACCTACACCAGACATTGGTTTATTCCTAATACGCTAAATAAGAGGATGTTCGCTGTAAAACACGCAAAGTCTCCATAACCATTGAAGCTAACGTTAAAGGAACATTAGGTAACATTTTTATCCTAAGATTACAGCTCCACTATCACTGTGCTATTCCACTGACCTGGGAGAATAGAGCCTCTTGATGAGCTACTTTGGCTTAGCACTGCGGAAACTGCACTATGTAACTTTGCAATAAGGGTAGGAAACCCCTACTCATCCTCCCCTTTGACTTCTGGTCAGTTCTGTAAAAGTGAATTACTCCTTTTAACTGTAGGGCAGCCCAAGAGCAAAAATACCAACTCTTACCTAGAGTTCCCTTCGTCTGTGGGGAAACACTGCTCTCTCTTTTGTTTACTTTAATATCTGCATCATTTAATGTGGAATAATGTGTTTGAGGGGAAAAACCACAGTGGTTTGTACATGGCTCATGTCTGTACATTGTCTGTACATTTTTATTAACTGTTTAGACTTACCACAGACAGCCATTTGTTACTCAAATTATTTACTGTCTGTTTGTCTGTGTTTACTTTCATGTAGTTAGTTCTCTCCTAAATTTAGAGTCAGTTCCAGCTACAGCAAAAATAAGTCAATGTTATCTCTATGGAGCAGAACTAGTGTAATATCCTCATATCAGTTCTTGTTTTTCAATGTTTGGAGGTCTCCTCAAGATGCTGTCTCTTTCCCTTAAGCAATGAGAGAGAAAGCTTAGCATACTACTGGACAGAGACCCTTTGGTGTTTATATATATATATATATATATATATATATATATATATACATACACACACACACACACCCATTTATAGACTTTGTAAACCGATTGGGGCTTCGTAAACACATTAGATCTGTTTCCAGCACACAAACAGATTGGAGAGCTAGCAAATGGTGAGGAAATATCCTCAGAATTTTATAATAAAATATTAAAGTCAGGAAGGGCGGCACGGTGGTGCAGCAGGTAGTGTCGCAGTCACACAGCTCCAGGGGCTTGGAGGTTGTGGGTTTGATTCCTGCTCTGGGTGACTGTCTGTGAGGAGTTGGTGTGTTCTCCCCGTGTCCGCGAGGGTTTCCTCCGGGTGACTGTCTGTGAGGAGTGTGGTGTGTTCTCCCCGTGTCTGTGTGGGTTTCCTCCAGGTGCTCTGGTTTCCTACCACAGTCCAAAAACACACGTTGGTAGGTGGATTGGCGACTCAAAAGTGGCCATAGGTGTGTGTGTGTGTGTGTTGCCCTGTGAATGACTGTCGCCCCCTCCAGGGTGTGTCCCTGCCTTGCGCCCAATGATTCCAGGTAGGCTCTGGACCCACTGCGACCCTGAACTGGATAAACGGTTACAGATAATGAATGATTGAATGAATTAAAGTCATGAAAGAAACCTAAAGGTGTAGTTAGTGGCTTATTTTCACTACCTTTCAACATAAAACATACAGTCCATTGATGGGGATGAGTCCCATTTTTTTGTAATAACATAAGAACTGTTCAACATTATATATATATTGATATTATTTAGTAATTTGTACATTCTTGGGGGTTGTTAACATCTAAGGCCATTAGCTGGTATCTCAGATATAGATTAATATTTGTCTTAGACCAAGTTGCTGTGTCAACCATGAATCGTCATAGTAAATGCTTTTTTAGTCTAGGCTTAGACTGGTCTCCCAGACCCAGATTAAGTCTATCTATACCTGCACTGCTTTGTTTCAAGTATTTTGATCCACCTCAGGCCTTGTGGTCTGAAGTTACTGGACCCCTGGGCACTGGCCTTGCAGTGAACCATTCCTGCTAATAGATTTTTTTTTTCTAGTTCAATGTCGGAGATGAGCAGCTTGGTGCCATCCCGTTTCCTCACCCTTATTGCACACCTTGTCATAGTTATCACCATTTTCTGGTCAAGGGTAAGTCTCCTTTTTGTCCTCAGCATCATTCATTATTTGCTTTTCATAAGCACCGCTATATATCTTACAATACTTTCCTTATGTTCCTTTTCACAATATGTTTTTGAAGAAGCTGGTCAGTTATGCCCATTTGTTTATAATTTCAGGAGAACAATGTTAGAGCTTGTCTGCCGTTAGACTATACTAAGGATGAGTACAGCCTGGAAGACACACGGTAAGAACTTTCTCTAAAAGAACATAAAACATTTTCACAAGCATCAGGCATTGCCACTTATCTCTGTGTAACAAATTGCTCTGAAGGCTCTAATGAGGCATATGCTTCAGAGTAGGGCTGGGCAATTAATTGAAATTGATATTCAGGACTTCTAATTGACATAATTTTGTCTATATCGATTATATATTATTTTTACTCTGTGTCCCCACTGTGTCCGTTTATAACCATGGTACCAAACTGTAGTCACGTGATTCTGCCCCTTTCTGCCACATGGAAGCGACCTAAACAGAGGCCAACCAAGCAACTCGAGAAGCTCGTACCAAAGAAAAACAGAGCGTCTGTTGTTTGGACATGTTTTGCTTTGACTTTAATCAAGAAAAAAATGAACAGAAAGAAGTGAAATGTAAACACTGAGAAAAAACAGTTTGAGAGACCAAAGCACACAAATATAAACAGTGCTCAAATATGAGAGGAACAACCTCCCAAATTTAATACTGGAGCATGTTTACAGTACAAGCCTTGCACTGAACTATGAGGGTCAAAAATGCAAAAACAAAATAATCGTGATATTGATTTGCACTCATATCGCCCAGAACTACTTCAGAGGCTTCTGTACGGTAAGATCCTGTAGTATGGCACATTTCACGTCTAACTACTTTAATTACTTATTTATCATTTAATTATACAGTAATATAGAAAAGCAATTTTGGATTTACACTGTTGTTTTAATTCTTCATCCTTGTCGTGTTTCCTCCTCCCTCTCTTTGTACCCAGGCTAGTGGTGGCGTTGTCTGTGACTTTGGGTATGTTCGCTGTTGAACTTGTCGGGTTCTTCTCTGGTGTCTCCATGTTTAACAACAATCAAGGTCTTTTATGTATCCTTAACCTGCAATGTTGATATTGCTATAAGGTGCAGAGATAAAATTTAAATATACACAACACATCAACAATAACATCAACATATTTTTTTTCTACAATTACATAATTACCTCTGTTGCTTTGCATAATTTTTATGCCCCTTTTTATCCAGTATTTCAATAGTCATGACCCCAACAGGACCGGGTATTATTTGCCTGGGTGATCATTCTCAGCACGGTGACACTGACATGGTGGTGGTGTGTCACTATCCGTGCTGGACTGATTAGAGTCCACCAAACACTTTCCACTGTGCTTCACTGATCATGTAAAGAACGTATGCAATATTATGCAAAAAACTCCAGCTGCCATGCTGTGTCTCATCCACTCATCCATGCCTCACACAATAACGCACCACAAGAGTGAGAGTGTCACTACTGCTCTGACAATGATTCACCACCTAAATCAGTGCTCTGTGGGGTCCTGACCACTGAAGGACTGGGTAAATATAGGCAATAAAATCACAGATGGACTACAGATTGTGATTGTAGGACCACAAAGGGTTTCTGTATGTTGAGCGGGGCTGAGAGAATGGGTGGTGTTGAAACAAGTAGGCAGTCATAGTGTTATGTCTGGTCGGTGTACATCTTTAATTAAATCCTAATTGACAGATTTCCTTTTATGTTATGAACCCAGTAGGAATATAGATTTCTACATCAATTAAATTATAATTCAGTCAGACACTTGCTGTATGAGGTAGGCCTAATATTTTGTTCGTTTGTCAGAAGGTACAGTTTGAACCTGTTTTGTAAAATCAACACGTCTCTAAATGTACAAAAATACTAATCTAAATTTGTTCGTATGAATACTTTGATTGCAAATATTTATATATTTTTAAGTAAGTCCTCACAACAGCTGCCTTTTGTTTTAAATGCAGTGTTGCACATTGAAATATCTAATGAATGCAGCTTTGTTTAAAAATCAATAGAACCCAAAGCATTTTAAACAGCTGCATTTCATTACTTGATTTCCAGCAATGAAGCCTAAATTAGGAGGAATGAAACATTTTAATTGCCTTTTCATTTTTAAGGACACGTTGAGTGATGGCAAATTATAGTTATTATTGGACACTTACTGGTTTAATGACTGTTGCAGTGACTATTGCTTTCCTGACTATTACTCTTCAGCTACAGCGTGCCATGCCAGTGGTTCTGTTGCTCTGCTCTTTTTTCTTTTTGAGCAGTGGACTTGTAGCATCTACTGGTGGATTTTCGCATTTTGTAGGTGAGTCTGTGATCAGGTTTTTGGCACAGGACTGTACACTTGTGATACAGTTACAGAGTCTGAAATGCTTCAAAAACATAACATTTGGGTTATTTTCACTGATTTGTGGCTTAATTTCTCCCTCTCTGTTCCAGCATAATTCCTGCAATCTATGAAATAATCCTGATTATTGCTGTCTTTGGATTGAAGAAGAAGCCACTGTGAATGCTTCAGTATTTGTATGTCTAAAAAAGTCTAGAGAAGATTGGGTTGCTAAGCAGCAGGAATTTTGGTGGCTTATCTACAGTTAGAGTATAAAAAATACTGTTAGTACAGTACTGTTAGTAGAATTATTCAGAAAATTCTACCCTTATAATTATTATGATTGTGACTAATTGTTGTTCTAGTTTTCATGCAAAGTGGCACTCAAACAGAGAGTTTTATACTTGATTCAATATTGCTTTTATGTTTTGTGGTGTTGCCAATTTTTTAAATAAAGATGTTTTTGTAATAATGTTCACTAACTGGGGCGGCACGGTGGTGCAGCAGGTTGTGTCGCTGTCACACAGCTCTAGGGGGTTGGTGGTTGTGGGTTCGAGTCCCACTCCGGGTGACTGTCTGTGAGGAGTGTGGTGTGTTCTCCCTGTGTCTGCGTGGGTTTCCTCCGGGTGACTGTCTATGAGGAGTGTGGTGTGTTCTCCCTGTGTCTGCGTGGGTTTCCTCCGGGTGCTCCAGTTTCCTCCCACAGTCCCACCACGTTGGTAGGTGGATTGGCGACTCAAAAGTGTCCGTAGGTGTGAGTGTGTGTGTGTGTCTGTGTCGCCCTGTGAATGACTGGCGCCCCCTCCAGGGTGTATTCCCACCTTGCACCCAATGATTCCAGGTAGGCTCTGGACCCACTGCAACCCTGAACTGGATAAGGGTTACAGATAATTACTAACTGTAAGCTGTGTGTATTTGGACAGTGTAAACGGAATCCGGCCTTGAGAATACCAAAGCCTTTTTATTGACTAAATCACTGCTTGCTTGATGCCTAAAGGAGGAACGAAGGACATTTGTTTGGTATCCACTTCATTTTGAACGAACCAGTAACACATTCAGCACATTTGTGTTTGAACTGCATTTTCCCATTAAAGCAAACATTTTCAGCTTTCACGTTTTGCAGTAAGCTAAAAAACAATTTTCTGTTGCCATAAAAGAGAAATTGATTACAGTACTGTTTGCTGACAGAGACCTAAACTGACAGAAATTACAGAAACATTTATGTCCCTCTTGAGAAAATGGGAAAAGAAAATGAACAAAAAGGGAAAATCTGTGGGAAAAAACACACAAAAACTTGTGAATTCGTCATTTCTCTCGTATTCCCTTTGTGTGAAAAACTATTGAATCACAAATGACACATCTGGCAGTTTGCCAACTGACAGACCAAATCACATCTGTTTTGCAGGAGTTCCAGGCTCATATATAACTTAAAAGCATCATACCTTTCAAGCGGTGCTCCTCTGAGCTCTGGGTACTCCGTGGGCCTAACGGTGGCAGGTAAAAGACCTCTCTGGCCCCGTTAAGACAATGAAACTGGAGATCATGAATATTTCAGTAGACCCTAGAAAACTTTTTGGGAAAATAAAAGTAAGGCACAGATACCTACAATTGCATGCACTGCTCAACAAAGACTGGAAAACTATCTCTCTAAAGCTTTCTCTCATGGACTCTGCTGGCTGTAGGTAGGCAGTGTGTGTTTTGGTAGTGTCTCTGGGATGTGTTTAGTTTAGGTCATGACACCAGCAGATCTTGGCAGCACAGCTAAACAACACAAAACCCCTACCATCATCTACAACTAGCAGTCAGTAGATATTTCTGTGCGAGTGTGATATTTCTGTGTGAGAGACAAAAAAGCTAAACTAATATAGTTGCTGTTGGTGCTCTTTAATTAGCACATAATGCCAGGGTTACTGGTGCCCTGTCAGATTGTTGTGTTTATGTGTGTGTGTGTTCGTCTGAGAGCAGGTGGGCTGCTATGGTGCTGTCTGACAGTGCACTGGGCCTGACCCCAAAGTTACAGCATCCAAGCATTTATTTTCACCTGCCACCGAGGACTGTTCCTGGCATCTCTTGTTCAGAGTTATCTAATCCACACTCATGTCCAGTTAATTGTCCATTGCATCCTCTCTGAGGAGAACAGAGGACAGGACAGAGAAGGAGGAAAGGAAAATAACTTATTTTAAGCCAGAATTAATAAAGGAATGTGGACGTTCAGTTGGTCATCCCAACTGTCAGCTAGAGCCCAGATGGTACGGATTTGACCTTTCTCCCTTGCCCAGATTTAACCCAGCACCAAAACAATCTTAGGGCAGGTGAGGGTTTAAGGTCAAGGCTTTTATTGATTGATCAAAAGGAGCAGCCAGGGAGTTGGTACTGGCAGAAAGTATGCCCTTACTACAAATGGGTGCTTTACCCCCTTTAGATGGTTATAGATATAAACATAGCCTTTGTCTTGGCTCCAGTTAACTGAAAGAAATGAATTTCTAAACATTCAGAAATACATAGGCAAAGTATGATATTCTTTCTTCTCTGACATGGTAAATTTACTGGGTAAATTAAGAAGAGCTAAAGCTATAATTTGGTCTATAGTTAATTCATTCATTATCTGTAACCAATTCAGGGTCGCGGTGGGTCCAGAGACACGGGGAGAACACACCAACTCCTCACAGACAGTCACCTGGAGCGGGAATCGAACCCACAACCTCCAGGTCCCTGGAGCTGTGTGACTGTGACACTTCCTGCTGCACTGCTGTGCCGCCAATTTGGTCTATAGTAATACATCCAAATTTAATAAAAATGTACAAGAAATCATTATTATCTGAAGGCTAGCAAATAGAGGCTAGAAATAGCCAGCAATTTAGCTTTATGGAAACTGCACACCAAATTAAAACAGACTGTGAGCTGTTATGTAATATTTAGTCTTAGTAAACATGCTTAATTAATTGATTGATATTGTTTATATAAAATGTATATATATAAAAGTCATCGGCAACTTATGACTTAAACATTCTTTTTATAATCATAAAGTGGTAGCTAAAAGCTTTTGATATGTTAGTTAAAGTAACCTTGTAACACAAGTGAAAAACTAAACAATCTTCACTACGGAAGCCCCAAGGGGGATACTGAAATAAAATGTTTATATTAAGTATATATTTTCTGCCACTTTTACGTACCAATAACAGTTGAAAAAAACATTTCTTGCATCCCTTCAACTCAAAAGTGTCCGCAGGTGTGAATGTGTTTGTCTCTGTTGCCCTGTGAAGGACTGGCGCCCCCTCCAGGGTGTGTTCCTGCCTTGCGCTCAATGGTTCCGGGTAGGCTCCGGACTCACCGTGACCCTGAACTGGATAAGCGAACTTGCCAACTTGCTTGCGTCTCTGCCTTGCGTTGTACTGCTCCCTTGTGGTCAAAGCTGGAACAGCATGCTAATTTTAGCGCCTTGCTCAGAAATATTTTTCGAGTTTAAATAAAGCCTGATGGGTAACTGAAAACAAATCTGCCTACGGTACTATACACTAGGTGTTAGAACTGGTATCACATGGTAAGTATTATCCTTTTAAAAGTATATATTTTTGTTACCTTTACACTTCACTAGGAGGAAAATACGAGGAAGGAAAATATATGCTGGTGTGTATAACAGGCAAAATAAAAATGAATGTAGAAGTTAGTCTTATGATCACACTTTCAAATTTTTATTTCATCATGAACCTTCAGGGCTTCCATACTTAAGTGATCAACTATAATGGATTAGAATGGATCCATTTTATTGTGTTATAGGATGTCCTTGTTTCCTGTAGTCTTTGATCAAACCCCTGTGAATGTTGCTCACCTTGAAAATATATATTTTTAAATTTTAATTAAATCATTAAATACCAGCCTGCAGGAAACAATAATACCATGCTTCAAATTCCTCTCACTAACGGCGATGCTGTTTTATTCAGGAATACTATGGGAAGAAAATGTATTGTGACATTAGACTCACTAGAGCTATAGCGATAAGGGAGTGTGTTTTTGCTGGTCATAGATGTTTGTTATTATGTAAACAGGAAACAAGCTCTTTTAAGGAGCAACATCAAATCCGTACCCATAATGACACCTGATTTTTCTTGACTAGATCGATACTTCCATTTCAAGGAAATCCTGCCCTCATATTCTAGAGATAGTCCAACCACTTGTTCCAACTTAAATAACCCATACAAATCAATAAGCCAACTTCAGCCGAGATGCAGCCTGCTTGGGTCTTTAATGAGCTCTAGTGAGTGTATATACACAGCCCCATTTCTTCTACTTCTCATGCACCTGTCCCTTCACATATTACCAGCACTCGTTTCTCTCTCCATTGTTATTTCTGTCCTCTGCTCACCGTGACCCACCTCCTATTCTGACCCCTCCTCTCTCGCTCTGTCTCACAGTGAGAGCTCTCTCCACCTTAGGCCAATTAGTGTCAACCAGACGCTAACAACATCAATGACCTCTGGCTTATAATTAAGGCCAACTGGAAGGAGCTAAGCATCCTGACAAAAATGGCACATCCTGTGACTGTGCAGGAGTTCTGCTGTCAGCTCCGGGGAGTATTAATACACCGTAGGACGTTAAGTGACTGTTCTTTTGTAGGTAGCGTTTATATGATGGTAGCTTACATATGTATTAGACCATAGCTTTTTAATGGAAGAGCTGTTTTAATTGCTCATTCTTAAAATGAAGGTACTTAAATGGGTTTGGCTTGGATGTAGCGTTTTAGGAAATTCGTTTAAACCTTTACAAATCCATGATCTCCAACACCTGCAAGCTTCTGTGTCGTTTTTATTATATTTCAAGCTGGAGGAAATAATATGGGGGATTTAAAGGGTTAATCAGTTATTAATATAACAGTTATATTCTGAACTAAAAGAAGGTAACAGGCTTTAATTTTTTGCATGGTTCAGTGGTTCAAGATTAGTTTTTATGGAACCTTTGAATGATTTTTAGTTATTATTTCACTAAAGCAGCATTATAGTACTTTTAATAATAATAATAATAATAATAATGTATTATTGACTCCATTTAAGGAGTAGTTGTGATGGATGGTGCAAAGGAAAATAGAGAAAGTCGAAGTCAGAAGTTGAATTAGACAGAAGTCGCTATGCTGAAAATTTCTGGCAGTAAGCCAATGAAATACCCCCCTTTTTAGAAACTCTTCTTATGAAAAAGCTGACATTGACCTACAGATATTCCCCATAATCCAAACCTATTCTTAGCTGTGTAGGAGGCTGCTGCTTTTCTCTGAATTTCTTTGCACATAATTGTGTGAGATCAGATTCGTCAATGCAATACCACCCAGTGACCAACAGGGTGCAGCAGTACGTATGTTTATCTTATGACATATCTTAGCGGACCATTTGCATTTACTTGACAAGAAGAAATCAATCTATGTGAACCCTAAATGTTAATCAGCTCTGTGGATCTGCCACCAAAATATTTCATGATTGGAATACATAAGTCCTACATAATCACCAGTCAACCCACCAAAAACATGTGAAAACTGTGTTTCAGGACAGAATAATGCTCATTGTTTTGTGCACTTGTCGTGCTCTGAAAGAAGTAAACAATAAAACACTTCGTAATCTACGATTTGTCTTTGATTCTGATGCTTATACTTACACTGTATTTCCCAAAGTATCCCTTGAAATTAGAACATTTCTTTAGAAAATATGAATTCTTTGTTTACATAGTCGGCGTTGAAAACCATTGCCAGTTAAATAGGCTGCTTTGTAGCATCTGTGCGTGACAAAATCCAATGCTGAGTGCTGGTTAGAAGGGCATTAAGTCCCCCAGCACTGGGCTGTGGAGCTGTGGATCAGTTTTTTTTTTTTTTTTTTTTTTTGAATGATAGAACTTGGAAGTTGGAATGGTGGGACCCAGAACTAATCCAAAATTAGTACCTGACCTTACTAATGCTTTTTGACTAAATATAGGGTGACCAGACGTCCTCTTTTACCCGGACATATCCTCTTTTTTAGACTTAAAAAAATGTCAGGGCGGAATTTCACAAACGTCCGGGATTTTGTTTTTCTAGAGGTTACATAGAACTTCAAGAAGCGTTTCGTTCACAAACTAGTCCCGCCCTCCCCCTACTCCGATTGGTTCGCTTGAGTGAGAAGGGGGCGTGGTGAAGTAGCCTAAAATTTTCTGATTGGACGGTCTGACTGTAAAGCTACCGTTATTGGTCGATATCCTTCTCTGTAAACATTTAATTGGTCAGTCTGCACGTCAGTAGTCCTTGTTTACGTCACGCAAAGCTCATGTACCCACCCTCATCTCGAGCAGCTATGCCTAAACGTAAATGTAAGTTCTCGGATGAATTAAAAAAGAGACGAGACGCGTCCTCTTTTTTACCATCTCAGATCTGGTCACCCTACTAAATGTAATCAAATTCTCACAACAATATTCATACATCTACGATATACACAAAGAACCCCATTTAAGCTAATGGTCTAGTAATGTTTACCGGTCCTATGCAAGATACTAAAACAATATGGGCAAATCCATTCATTTACATCTTCTGAAACCGCTTCATCCTGCTCATGGTCATGGTAAGTTTGTAGCCTACCTGGAACCACTGGGTTGCAAGGCAGGAACACACCATGAATAGGGTGCCATTCCAACACAAGGCATCACACACTTACACAGTCACTCACACTCCAACCTATAGACACTGTCCAGCAGTCCTACCAACATGGGTTTTTGGATTTTTGGAAAAACTCTACATTACACCAAACTCTTCATCCCCAAAACCAAGACCCTGGAGCTATGTGGGAATTACACTATCGTTACCTGTGAGACACTGCCAATATCATATGGAAAATATGTATGGATATTATCAAGTTTTAGAGCTGTAAACAATCTCATTTAAACAGATATACACAGATAAATGAGAAGTTAAAGCCGAACTGTTTGGGTTTAAAGTATGAAGTCTCATTCCACTGTTCAGTATGTCTTCTTTGACCTTTGTTATAGGTGTTTTGATGCTTTACTGCAGACCTTGCACATGTTTCTCAGTTGTTAAGTAGAAATGTTGTTAAGTAGAAAAATAAGTATGTGTAAATACAGACTATACGTAGAGAATGGATATTTCCTGCCCTACTCCCCTCAGTGGAGATGATGTATTATGGCTAGTGTGACTATTATAATAAACACACTTGGGGTAATTAAGGCATGGAGAGGCAGCAGACAGTGGTGGTCCAGGGACAGCAGCAAACAATAAATCACAAACTCCTGGTTCCGCCTTCCCGAGCGTGGCCGATCACACTCGCCGAGAAAGCAATTCTGCCAACCTGGGTTTGCACATTTGTCTTCATCAGCCACTGGTTGTTTAGGGCCAGGCTGCATCCACTGGTTCCCATGGTAATCAAGCAGGCCAAAGATATCAAATGTGTCCATTCTAATGTCAGCAATAGCACAACATTGCAGACAATTTTGCAAACCCACGCCATCATGAATATAAATGGGCAGCCATCACTGCCCCAATGGAAAGGCAAACTGTATGCATCAGTTTGTATAGAATAACTCAAGAAGGAAATCATGGACAATCTGACAGTTGTTGACAATATGGCATATGACCATATTCTCCACTTTGACGCCAGGAATTTGGGCCCTAATCTTAGAAATCATCACTACATACTTTATTAGTTCAGATTAATAAAGACAGTAGTGAAATGGATAATTAGTTTGTTTTAGCTTGGATTTATGTGTGGGACCTTGACCTCATTTATCTGCTCAGCACTCCGGAACACTAGAATGGTTGTTTTTTTGGGGGGATTTCTTATAATGAGTTAAGATTGTTTTAAATTATTCATTCATTATCTGTAACCACTTATCCATTTCAGGGTCGCGGTGGGTCCAGAGCCTACATGGAATCATTGGGAGCAAGGCGGTAATACACCCTGGAGGGGGCGCCAGTCCTTCACAGGGCAACACACACTCACACATTCAAACCTACAGACACTTTTGAGTTGCCAATCCACCTACCAATGTGTGTTTTTGGACTGTGGGAGGAAACCAGAGCACCCGGAGGAAACGCACGCGGACACAGGGAGAACACACCAAACTCCTCACAGACAGTCACCCGGAGGAAACCCACGCAGACACAGGGAGATCACACCACACTCCTCACAGACAGTCACCCGGAGGAAATCCACGCAGACACAGGGAGAACACACCACACTCCTCACAGACAGTCACCCAGAGGAAACCCACGCAGACACAGGGAGAACACACCAAACTCCTCACAGACAGTCACCCGGAAGAAACCCACATAGACACAGAGAGAACACACCACACTCCTCACAGACAGTCGCCCGGAGGAAACCCACGCAGACTCAGGGAGAACACACCCCAGTCCTCCCAGACAATCAGCTGGAGGAAACCCACGCAGACACAGGGAGAACACACCACACTCCTCACAGACAGTCACCTGGAGGAAATCCACGCAGACACAGGGAGAACACACCACACTCCTCACAGACAGTCACCCGGAGGAAACCCACACAGACACAGAAAGAACACACCACACTCCTCACAGACAGTCGCCCGGAGGAAACCCACACAATTACATTACTCAAAGAACCATTTTAGATGGCTTTATTTTTAATAATTCCTTTTGCTCCATTCATCTGGCACTTCTCTATCATCACCTAAGGACACATTTAATTTTTCACACTTTTCAGAAAGGTGTTCAAATTGCGTACTCTATGGTGATGCTCAGCTCCTCACTTGTAAAAGGGAGAATAGAGCCTTTGTCATTGGTATTCTGGCCTCAACACTACACAACTTGTAGAGGCAGGGAACAGCTCAACACAGTCATACTCTGACTGGTATCTGATCTACTGTTGAGGAAGTATTCAGACACACAAAAATAAATAAATATATATATTTTAAATTCATATTTCAAATATTTTTGTCATTTACTTTTTTAACATTCAATTTATTCCCATACCGAGTTTTGTTTTTAATCTGATAATGTAGAAAATAAAATTTAATATTTCTGGGTGTTTAAGATATAAACAGTGGGTGAATTGAGCTGTTAATATCCCTACCAGCCTCATCAAACATATCACAGGTCTACGAATGTCCACCTTGGTTCTTCTGAAGTTCTCTGCAATCTCTCAGAAGTGATCTTAGTGAGGCCTGAGCCTGTTCGGCTGGAGTTTACTGGTTCAGGTGCTAGGCCTCGCCCAGCGTCTCTCTGAGATCCTGCACTGGATCAGAATAGATAACACATTGAGGAGGAGAAAGAAAACAAGCTCTCCGGCCTCTCAGTGTCTATCATGTGTCATGGCGGCTCCTGGCTTTCATGTTCTGTCTGAGCACATCTCCTGCTCCAGTGCTGCCGCTGCCTCTCTGTCCCTCGGAGGCTGAGCCTCTCCATTCTCTCTCCTCTCACAGTTCTGCATTCCTCCCTCACACGTCCAGACACCGTCCTGTCCTCCTCACTCTCTCTCTTTCTCTCTCTCTCTCTCTGCGGCAGGGCTCAGGTGTGGCTGATTGACAGCTGTCTGGATCACACTCGTCTCTAAGGTTGAGCACCGGGGCAAATGTGGCCCGTTCCGAGGAGTTCACATTCTTCACTTTGCGTCCACTCTTCTTTCCTTTATGTGTAAAAGTGCGCTACATAAACCAAGTTCAATTGGTTATCGTAATTATTATTAATGTTATTTCATTCTTTCATTTTATTAATGTTTCACAAATGCTTACCATGCACTGTCAGAAAAAAATTATACGGCACAAAAGCGCATTTAATGTCCAGTTGTGTTCATACATTACATTGTATTCTCTTCTCCAAAAGAGAGCATAGAAAACAAGATGAAATGGGGTGTATTAAATAAACACAACATTAAAATCTATCATTAATATAGAACTACATACCTCTGAAATTCCCTTGCCTTACAGTCCAAAAACTAACTAAACCTACCCTCAGTCTTTATCCTAGGTCTAGACTAATTCTGGTCATTTAGGCATCACAAAGATTTGGAATCTGTCATTTTAAGGTAAAAATACTGCCTAATATTTCATTAACATTAGCTTTTATCACTGCAATCACTAACTTTCTCATTACAAATGGCCTAAAATTATGCCAGTCATATATCAGTGTATCAATCTGGACTTTGACTGCCCTTTTCAAATCAGATTTCAAAGTAACTACAAAGTTTTCACATCAGAAGCTCGACTGTGTAAAACTGACAAAGCTAAACAAATGGCAATGGCCTGAAATCAAATGCACCTCACACACAGGCCTCGGGGAAGCGTGTCAGGAGAAATGAAAGAAAACGTGCATAGAGAGGTAGCTAAATTGCCGGAGGAAAGGATGAATCTATGTTTTTGAAATAAAAGCGTGGGTTGGAGGCTTTGACCTCTCTGGGCTTGCTGGGTGGAAAACAGGGATTTATCATGAGTTCATAAGCATGTCAATAGGTAGATATTGTGGTGTCGCCTTGACTCTGTTGTTCTAAAGAATCTGTGTGGGGGTGCAGGTATGCAAAACAGTTCCCTTGATTCCCCATGCCCCCGGTTGAAAGAGACTCAAAGAAACAGTGTTGTTGTTCTGAGAGAGTGTAGTTGTGTTTAGCTTAGTACATTGATTTTTTTCTGATAGTTTTTTTGGATGAGTTTTTTAAGCATCCAACATCCTAAGTGATGGGGTATGAACAGGTAAGGGTTATATCTTTGTTGCTTTAAAGATTGAGTTTTGTCAGTTCAGTGAAGAGCAATTAAAGACGCTAGTGAAATGTGCATTTATTTGTCATTGTACAATGTACTACAAGTGAAAATTGAACAGTGAACACACACACACACACACACAGACACACATGGTTAGTGGGTACACACACAAAACTAGAGTGGCGAGCAGCCATTCACAGTGCCTGGGGAGCATTTGGAGGATGGCTGACTTGCTCAAGGGCACCTCAGCTATAGACTAAGGGAGGAGGACAATCGGGTTCCTTCTCCCTGTTCCCAAATTTCCTGCCAGCCTTGGGGATCAAGCCATCTTTCCAAAACCAACTTTTTAGTCCCAAGCCCTGTTTTTAAAACATTAGTCCAGATGTCCCTGATTTGTTACAAAAACTACTTTCCACCACAAAATCATCAATGTACATGACATTAGTCTAAAGGTCATTAGGTGTTACTCTTATTACACATCTGTAGCACCTTCAAAAAGAAAAAAAAAGAGTGAGAAACAAACCTGAGTTAATGTCATTAATCTAAGCCTGGTTTCTCGACACAGGAAAAGATCTATTGCACAATAGAAAGACATACATGACAGAAAAACAGATTATCAAGGCTCTTTTTTGTTTCCTGTCCGTAGAACAAATGTTTTCATGACAGGGACTTTGAATTTCAATGTTCTCCTGTCTGAGAGTGATGGATTCCTGGTAGAATTGCAGACTGCATATTTATACATATTTGGAATGTACGTAGATTGGCATATATTATGCCTATGCACTCACTGTTTTTTGTCAGAGACACATACACACAAATGCTTATGTGAAATGGTGCCATCTGACTGAATACCAATGCACCAACAGCCACATTCATAGCATATTATGACCCTAATTGGCTAATTAGGTGTTTAAATAAAGCTAAATAGATTTGAATACAGTTGTATTAATGCTAAGATTGATCCCTGATGGAGCATTCACTTACAACAGTAATATGCTATTGAACAAGTTTTATAATTCATATATTTGAGTTTTTATTAGATTTACCTTAAGTGAAATTAAACCCAGTGTGGAAAAAAAGAATGTGTGGCATTGTTAGCTTGATGCTAGCATAACACAACACAAAGACACTAGTGGAATTAGCATTATTGCTGCAGTGACAATTAAGTGAGTAAAATCTACTTATAAGATAAAATAGATTTTTTTTATTAATTAGAATTAGAATTTGCATTATTACATGTCAAAAGCATCTTAAATTACAACAGTAAATTTCATGGCTTATAATAATTAATAAAATATTACTTTATATAATAACAATAAATGGAACTTTTTAGGGTTCTAGGGGCATGGTCAGAATCAAACGTAGTAAAGAGAGTCAGTATTTCAGCTTGTTTTTTGGGGGAAAACCCCACAGACTTCAAAAGGACCATCTACAGTTTAATGAGCAAAAGACAACATTGGTTATGGTATGGAGGTGCAGCAGTACTCAAGTGCTCAAGTTCACCTTATATACAGTACCAGTCAAATGTTTGGACACATCCACTCAAGGAGGGTTTCCTTTGTTTTGGGCCATTTTCCACATTTAGTGAATGTACAGAACCAGTCAAAAGTTTCATCTTCTCATTCAATGTTTTTTTGTTTTTGTTCATTGTTTCATTCTTTGTTTTTTTTTTGTGTGTTATTTTCTGCATTGTAAATGAATATGGAAGACATTAAAACTATGAAGGAACACCAGAATATCTTTTATATTTGAGATTTTTCAAAGTAGCCAACTTTTGCTTTTGCACATTTTTGGCGTTCTCTCAGTCAGCTTCATGAGGTCGTCGCCTGTAATATTCTTCAGTGAACAGCTGTGGCCTTGTCAAGAGTTAATTTGTAGAACCGCTCGCCTTCTTGATGTGTTTGAGACCATAACTTGGGTTGAACACAGGTAGGGGCTGGAGTTCTATACAGTGAAGAACCCTATTCCACCAATGACCAATGAGAAGATGTGTCCAAACTTTTGACTGGTACTGCATATAGGCTAATTAAAGTTATTTTTTAGAACCATGATGTTACTGTGCAAGTACAGTAAAGTGCATGATTGTTTATGCCTGCAATGTGGTTTATCTGTACCATGCTACAAGGCTTAGACCTGAGCAGAATAACAAGGAACAAATATGAGGCATGATATCAACATGGTCGATTGGAATTCTGTCAAGAGTGGACATGCTGAGAAGCAGGCATGGCTCACTTGACCCAAGATCTTAAGGGCAACCATGTCTTAAGTCCTAACTCCAGAAACACTCTAAACCACAGAGTTCTCTCAATATTCATTTGGATACATGTGATCTAGCTACCTCTCCAAGCTCATTCTCAGGATGTTGACTCTTCGGGTGGCAGGGACACTTCACCCCTAGAGGTGTGGTTATGGGGATATTTTTCTTACTTTTAACATTTTTACCTTGAGGTACTTACTTGAGGTACGGGTATAGGAATAAAATAAAAGAAAATATGTTTTTTGTGTTACTTTGTCGTTACAAATGATCCATGTAAACAAAAAGTGGCAAAAGTTAAGATCCATCCCCAGAGTTCACTCCAACACTCCGGCTTCTCTTATTATCCCAAACCAGCCTCAGAAGTATAGGGCCAGTTAGTTTCTGGACCTGAATGTGTCACATCTCTATGTATATGACATCAGAATTATTGACTGGCTACCCTGAATGGTACATAAATCAGAAGGCAGGAGAGTCTGATACACTTTCTTTAAGTTTAAAGTGACACAAACAGATTAATTGCTGTAGGCTAAATAGAGGAAAATATGTTTATATATTGGTATTTGTGAGATTACAGAATTATTCAAGTATTTTTCAGCATCATTTTTGTTTAAGGGTGTCATGGTGGCGCAACAGGTAGTGTCGCTGTCACACAGCTCCAGAGTCCTGGGGTTGTGGGTTCGAGCTCCGCTCCGGGTGACTGTCTGTGAGGAGTTTGGTGTGTTCTCTCTGTGTCTGTGTGGGTTTCCTCTGGGTGACTGTCTGTGAGGAGTGTGGTGTGTTCTCTCTGTGTCTGTGTGGGTTTCCTCTGGGTGACTGTCTGTGAGGAGTGTGGTGTGTTCTCCCTGTGTCTGCGTGGGTTTCCTCCGGGTGACTGTCTGTGAGGAGTGTGGTGTGTTCTCGCTGTGTCTGCGTGGGTTTCCTCTGGGTGACTGTCTGTGAGGAGTGTGGTGTGTTCTCTCTGTGTCTGCGTGGGTTTCCTCCGGGTGACTGTCTGTGAGGAGTGTGGTGTGTTCTCCCTGTGTCTGTGTGGGTTTCCTCTGGGTGACTGTCTGTGAGGAGTGTGCTGTGTTCTCCCTGTGTCCACGTGGGTTTCTTCCAGGTGCTCTGGTCTCCTCCCACGCTCCAAAATCAGATGTTTGTAGGTGGATTAGTGACTCAAGTGTCTATAGGTGTGAATGTGAGAATGGGTGTCGCCCTGCGAAAGACAGACACCCACCTTGCACCTTGTATTTCCATTGTGATCAGAATATACCCCAACAATATTTTGCAATTTTATATGTACTATTTGGAATTTAACACTGTTTACATAGAACATGTTAATTAATAGGTGTATATATAATTACTAGATAAATTCCATGATGTGGATGCTTTTAAATATTTAGCTTGATATTTTTCCTTTTCACAGTCTGATATTTTTACTGCGTTGAAAGGCTTATATTCAAATCTGCTGTTGTACTCCCTCTCCAGCCCTTCAGCCTCACCTTTTCTCTGACAGTCTCAGCTGAAGCCCCAGGCGGATGCTGCCAGCTATAGCTGCTTGTTCCTTCTTCCCTCTTTCTTTCTCTCTCTCTCAACTCTTCCCTCTCTCCCTTCTCCCTCCCTCCCTCCCTCCTTCCCTCCCTCCCTCCCTCCCTCCATCTCCCCCTAAAGCCTCTCTGCCTCTTTTCTCCGTGTTTGTCAAGGCTGTAGGCTGTGTCCAGCCGCCCACGGCCGCTCTGCGTGTGGAGGGATTAGAGGGAGAGTGGGCCCTGATCGATTTCTGGAGCTGAGAGATGACAACACAGGTATCAGCTCCTCCTGTTTACAGCTCATTCCCAGCAAGCCCCCACCAGCTCAGCCCTCCTCTACAAATTGTTTGTGTTTGTGTGTTGGCGTGCAAGTGTGTTTCACCAAATCTACACCACCTGAGGATTACAGCAATAAGTTTGTTGAGTCACTTAGTTGACATTACTCTCTACTTAAGAACATAAAGTGTTACCACAAGCAATTCTGAGTGTTTAAATGGAAGCCATTCCACCAAAATTTTAACATTTCAGAATCATTAAATGCTTGATAGATAGATAGATAGATAGATAGATAGATAGATAGATTCAATTATAAAGTCAATGAATTGACTAGCTAGCAATTGCAGCTAGCATCTACAAGTACATATTAGCATACAAAAAAGTGCAGCAACTTTACAATAAATATAAACAAAATGAGAAGATATTTCCCGGTCAGCCATAACTTTACGACCACCTCCTAGTTTCTACACTCACTGTCCATTCTCTCAGCTCCTCTGAGACTGTAGTCCTGCCTACTTGGTTGCCCATTTTCACCCTATTCTTCTAGTTAGGACCACCACAGAGCAGGTATTATTTAGATGGAGGTCGTTTTCAGCAACGCAGCGACGTGGTTGTTGTGTGTTATTGTGTGTTGCGTTGGCAATAGTGGATCAGACACAGCAGTGCTGCTAGAGCAGTGGTGAGAATGATCAACTACCCAAATAATACCTGCTCTGCAGTGGTCTTGTGGGGGGACCTGACCATTGAAGGATACAGTGAAAGGGGGCAAACTATGCAGAGCAATAGATGGACTACAGGGTGTAATTGTAGAACTGCAAACTACACCTTTGTGGTCAGTGGAGCTGTGAGAATGGACAGTGAGTATAGAAACAAGGTTGTCATAATATTTCCTGGTCTTGCAACAAAACTAATGTTTGGATACCGTTCATGCCTTATTTACATAGTCTACATCAGCCTATGAAGACGACAACTGTGTAAATATGTTTTTTTTTTTTTTCATGGACTTATACCTTTTGAAACACCCCTGTAAATGATGCCTTTCTTATTTTATCACTGGTCGGTAAGGGTTTCTTCCCTGTGAGCCTCTGAGTGACTGTGATTTGCACGTTTGTAAAGCGAAGGTGTGTGTGTGTGTGTGTGAGTGTGTGTGTGGCATGAGCGTGTATGTTACGAAATGTCCTGCCAGATTGGATTGAGTGTGTGAGAGTACGCATGAGGGAGAGTGATGGCAGAGGTGACTGACGCACTTTGTTGTGTGTGGAGCATCCCAGATGCAGCAGGTGGATCAGTTGTGGCAATGCTGGGAGGGGGTAACTCAGAGAGTAGTGGGGGAGGTGCGTAACTGGCTCATTGGCTCAGCACACACACTCCCTAGAGTAGCTTGTGTCAGCCCCCCAGCAAAAACACATACACACACTCACCTAAAGACATATCACGCACCTCTCACTGTCTAAAGTGCTACAGCATCGCCTTATCCACAAGGCCCCTCTGGCAGTGCTGTGACAGATAAGCCACACTGCTGGCTGTGCTTGTGTTGTTATCTATCTATCAGTTACCACATCAAGTTTATATCAAACTGAGCACTTCTGGCTTGTGTTCACTTTTTTAAACCCACAAGAAAAGAAAGGGGAAGAATATCAGACACACATTAATCTTAACCTCGAAAAATAAAGGTGCCCACAGAAAGGTAACACGGGAACCACTTATGTTCCCCAAAGAACCCTTTGATGGATACTTCTTTTAAAAATCAATTGAAGCCATTCAGTTGAAAGGTTGGTCTAGGACTCAATTACATGAATGGAGATTCAGCATCCAAAAACTCCTCCATTCAGAGGCACGTTCTGCCAGGAACTGAGGTGTACTCGTGTTAAAATGTCAAAAGGATGACATTGATCGACATAGATCTTTTACAACAATATTTACAGTGCCAGCTCTATCCTTTGCTTCACAGCAAATTCACCAGCGTTAAATCAATACTATTAGTGTTAAATTAACACTGAGAGTGTTGACGAGTTTACATTTTTACACTAATGGTGTTGATTTAACACTGGTGGATTTGCTGTGTGTCCTCTTTTCTTCCTTTGTCCCACTTCCTCTATCTCTCTCTCTGTCCCTCTCACTCTGTTAGTCTCATTGGCATTCTGAGCACCACCTGTCAGTCTTATTAGGTATATCTCTTTGGTGCAATTATTTTTGCCAATTTTTGTCTTGCCTTTGTTCAACAAACAGCCAAGCAAGTCCTTTTTACTGAGTAGCTTTTATTCTACATCACATCGCACAGCACACAACTCTCTCTCTCTCTCTCTCTCTCTCTCTCATTTCCACATTCTCCCTTTCTTTTCTTCTGTCCATTTCCTTGTTCCAGCTATTTGATTCTCTTCTGCTCAGTCTCCTTCACTCTTTCTTCCTTGACTCTACCTCTCTAACTTCCATCACTACTTTTCATTCATTCATTCATTATCTGTAACCTCTTATCCAGTTCAGGGTCACGGTGGGTCCAGAGCCTACCTGGAATCATTGGGCGCAAGGTGTGAATACACCCTGGAGGGGGCACCAGTCCTTCACAGGGCAACACACACACTCACACATTCACTCACACACTCACACCTACGGACACTTTTGCGTCGCCAATCCACCTACCAATGTATGTTTTTGGACTGTGGGAGGAAACCGGAGCATCCGGTGGAAACCCATGCAGACACAGGGAGAAGACACCACACTCCTCACAGACAGTCACCCGGAGGAAACCCACACGGACACGGGGAGAACACACCAACTCCTCACAGCAAATTAAATATTGTAATATATAAATGTTTAAAAAACAGCGTTATTATAGTAATAGAGCGGGAATCGAACCCACAACCTCCAGGCCCCTGGAGCTGTGTGACTGCGACACTACCTGCTGCGCCACTGTGCCGCCCCATCACTACTTTTTCTTTCTCTTTTCGTTTATTTCATTCTCTTCTTCTTGCCAGATTTGATCTATTCTCCTTTACCTCACTACTATATTTTCCCCACTGACTTATTTGTCTGCCCTTCTTTCACTCTCCCCATATCCCCTCTTGCTTTTTTCCCCATGTTTATCCATTCCACGTCTTCTCTCTCCCTCCTTAATTCTGTTATCTCTTTACAGTTCTTGTACCACTCTTTCTTCTCTTACTCTTGTCTGACTCATTTCTCCCTCTCCCATCAATTTGCCTTCTTCCTTATACCACCCCCCTCACACACACACACACTTTTCCGCTCTTTCTCTCCTATTGACTTTAACCACAGTGTGTTTCTTTGAGGAACTGTAACAGGACAGAAGGCAGATTAAAGTGTATAGTGCAAGAAAGGGATCAGAAAAAAGAGAGATGGAAAGACAGAGTGCATGAGTGCATGTGTGTAAGCTTCTGTGCGTGTGTGTGTGTCTCTGTGTGTGTGTGTTAAAGGGAGACGCTCCACTGCTTGGCTGACAAACAGAGGGGTCCCTCCAGAGCAGGGCAGAGGAGAAAGAGAGCAAAAAAGAGAGTGGTGCAGAAAGAGGAGGAGAGTTTGATGTGGCTAGCCGTGCCCGACCAGAGCCCCCAGCACACACACACACACAAAAATCTATGCTCGCTCTCTTAGTATTCCTTCCATCCTCTTCAGAAGCCTCCAAAGAGGCACACACAGACAAACTGGACTGTGGGCGAGCAAGGCCTGGTCCGGGTTGGGGAAGAAGAGAGAGAGACCTGCAGGCTGGGAGGGATTTTATTCCAGAAAGGCGGAGTGTTTGCTCGAGGCTGTCAGAAGTGACAGCAGGCCGAGCGACTTAAAACCTCACCAGGGACTTCAGCTGGACGAGCCGTGCCTTCTGTCCTGTCTCTCCTCTCTTGTTATTCTCTTCTTTCACCTGCAACCCAGAGTCCAGCTCTGTCCGGCCATACACACACATCTGTTGCATGTGCGGTGAGTTTGCCGTACAGGTGCAACAGATGACAGTAGGGTTTGTGCCTGTTAGAGAGACAAAGGTGTTTTTGTGTATTTCTTGGAGGCTAATAAAGCTTACAAAGCTAAGAAAGCTTGTAGGCTCTCATTAGCATTGCGCTAATCAAATAACATTTTTGGCCATTAATCTCAGATATCCCTGCTTACGATTTATTTATATATATATATATAGTGAACACAGTATAATTGTTCTGTAGCCTGTCACATTACTTAACAATTTCATATGTGTAACAGCATAGCCACTGATCTGTAGGATAACAAATATAACCAAACTTTCATTAGTGTATTAGTTTACCTCAGCTTTTGTACAAAAACTGTAAATAAAATATCAATGCTACATTTAATCAACAAATAAAGGACACTAGAAGCAATTGGTTTACATTTTCAACCAAGAAGGAACTTGAGAAATGGAACTTGAGGAACTGCAGTAATGTGCTAGGTAGCTAGTTAGCTATCTTGCTAATTATAGCTTTTAACCTCTTGTCCACTTTATCATATGAGCAACTTCTGTCGTTTATTTGTCTCCATTGTTATAATGATTTGAAAACAGCTACAATAATTATACAGCTACAATAATATATGGAATAATATTTACATTGCTTTTTGTGTGATGATTTATGTGTTCAGTTTAGTGACACCAAGCTGAAGGCTAAAAGCTTAAATCACTTGGTGGCTACTATAGCCTTGTAATTTCAGCACAAAACTTCAGACACAAACTTCTGATGCCATTTTAAGCTCTTTTCATTTCCCCTGACTAATTCATCTTGCCCTCCTCCATGCTGGAAAACATTACTCGCCATCTTATCACACAAACACACTTATTTTGTCCCTAAACTCTGCACCCCACCCTAATTCCCTCCTCCATCCACTCCGTCACCTTGAGCCTTGCCGTCATGCTTCTGTGATCACTTTAAAGGTCACAGAGTGTAGCCACTGTCATTACCTGTCACTCTCTCTCGCTCCCTCGCTCCCTCCTCAGCCAGCTCACTGCCATGCATCTCAGCCCTCCGCTCTGGAAGACAGATCAAAGTGCCATCTTTAGTTGGACATTGAAGGTTACGAGCAGATAGAAGTGATCTCACGGCGAAAGCAGCCGTAGCAGATACGGGGGAACACCAGGTAGAACAGGGGTCCGTTAAGGGGTGTAGTGTAGCTGGCAGTGAAGCTGGCTGAATCTACATTTTGTAGAAGATATATCAACTGACAGTATTTGTCTATCAATTTCACACTGTGGCAAACTCTTTTAACATAAAATGTCTCATGCACAAGAATATGTTTTAAAGAAGTACCCATAAAAATAATCTCATTGGCATCTCTCAAAAGTGCTATATGTACAGAAATAAAACATTTGTTCTATTTGATCCATATCTGTATAGTTTATGATTCTTAGTGATATTGTTAATAAAAATCAATCTGAAATATTAGAAATATTAGCTAAATATTGGTAATATCCTTTCAACATCCAACACTGGGGCTGTTGCTGCCATGGCTAATAAGTGATGAATGGGATAACTTTGTTAGCCATTGGATTAAGTGAAGATATCTGTGGACAGATAATAAAGTAGTGATTTGACTACAGTAAATGACCTTGCCTTTCTGTCACCTGGGACTGCTACTGATTTAAAGAGGCCTTCATTATTAAGCTGTGTGTAGTCCTCTAATTGAAAAGTTCTGTAATTGAAAGAGTAGTGCTGTCAACATTAACGCATTAAAGTATGCTACTAATCTGAAACAGTAACACTGTAATTGCTGAACCTAGAATATGGAGCTCGACAAGTTTTTATTGTTTGAGTCACGGGCTGAAGTAGCATTCATTTCCTGTATTATAAAAATTTGCAACCAAGCTTTGTTGTATTCAGTGCTAAAGCTTTTCCTAAACCGTTTTCTCAGCAAATTAAATATTCCATCCATTATCTGTAAGCGCTTATCCAATTTAGGGTCGCGGGGGGTCCAGAGCCTACCTGGAATCATCGGGCGCAAGGCGGGAATACACCCTGGAGGGGACGCCAGTCCTTCACAGGGCAACACAGACACACACACATTCACTCACACACTCACACCTACGGACACTTTCGAGTCGCCAATCCACCTGCAACGTGTGTTTTTGGACTGTGGGAGGAAACCGGAGCACCCGGAGGAAACCCACGCGGACACGGGGAGAACACATCAACTCTTGACAGCAAATTAAATATTGTAATATATAAATGTTTAAAAAACAGCGTTATTATAGTAATACAGGTTCCTCTAGGCAGTTCTCAGTCCCAAAACTACAAGTATATAAGAGCATTGTTACTGTTGTGATTAATATAATTAATTTACACCAATAATATAATTCCATTGTTATATTAAATGCAATTAATTAGCTATTTTTTAATCGATTGACAACCCTAATAAACAGACATTAAGAATAAAACATTTAACACTGGCACAAATCATAGGCATAGCATTTTTAGCATAGCTAATAGAATATCCATTTAGTGCTGATAGGACGTCCACCGTGGCCAATTATCCCCTGACACTAAAATGGCAAATGTCATTCCTGTGAAGAAAGAATATTGATTTAACCCCCTGAACCCTAGGCTTATTATTCAGTTCTTAGTCTTTAGACTTATTTATTATTCTATTGCGGATCTTCTGTGAATTATTCAAAAAGTTCTATGAAACTAATATGTTAGTTATGCATTTTTAAGTCTGAGAAATTCTACAGGACCTTTAGAGTTTATAGGGTTAATATTGGTGCATAATCTGAATTAGTTTTAGCTTTAAACAGCTTTATCACCTCACCGGATGTGATTGAAAAGGTGGTAAAGACAGCACTACATTAAGGAGGTGGCAAACACAGGTGTATCTTTTTTATCAACTCTGAGGTCTGGACTAATCAATGGCAAACTTTAATCAGATATGATCAATTATTCATGGCCTGAGGCCTAGTGAGGATTTCTCCAAAAACGCTCTCAAACAGACAGCCCAAAATGAATAATTCAAACATCATTTACACAGAACCAAGTGCCTTTCAGATGCCACATGACTGTATTAGAAATATTATGCAACAAAGGATGTTAATTAGATGAGAACAGAATGTATTTATCTAACTTTATATAATTAATAAACTTGCTAAAACCAATTAATACATTTGTGTTGTACAGAAGTTGGCGAAAGTAATTTGCCTATATCTTTTATATTGTCCAGTTCCTTATCCATATCATCTCCCCAATATGCAGGAAAATCCAGTATCCCAAAAACTTAAATAAATGGCTAATCTGAATAGCAATTACATTCATTAATAATGATCTCTGACATGCAAACTGGAACTTTCCAAAAACGTTTGCTCCTATGGAACTTCTGATTGATTTTAAGCTTATTGAAACTCAGTATGGAAAGCTTGAGCATTTCTGAGACAATAAGTAAATAAATCAACAAGATTGGTATTGAACAGCATTCATAAATTGAACATGATTGTAGCAAGTACATTATTTTACTTTACAAGAAGGCCAAGAGAAAAGGGGTGGGGTAGTTAGATAGATGGTGAAAGTGTAATTGCTGACTGTCACAATCTATCTTAAAATCACTGACAGCAAGCAACCATAAGTCACCAAACGATCTCTCAATAATTTAAAAAAACTGTCCACATTTATTTTTCTTTCCGTGCTTTGCTCTTTTCCTGTCCACCTCAGACAACAATGAGGAGCAGTCAACATGTAGTTTGATAAGAGTTGGGTAGATGATTGTAAACATTACAGCATCATCTTTTTGATCATAATATAAAATTACACTGTGGTGCATCAGGTAGTGTCACAGTCACACAGCTCCAGGGACCTGGAGGTTGTGGGTTCGAGTCCCGCTCCGGGAGACTGTCTGTGAGGAGTGTGGTGTGTTCTCCCTGTGTCTGCGTGGGTTTCCTCCCGGTGCTCTGTTTCCTCCCACAGTCCAAAAACGTTGGTAGGTGGATTGGCGACTCAAAAGTGTCTGTAGGTGTGAGTAAATGTGTGTGTTGGCCTGTGAAGGACTGGCGCCCCCTCCAGGGTGTATTCCCGCCTTGTGCCCAATGATTCCAGGTAGGCTCTGGACCCACCGTCACCCTGAATTGGATAAGCGCTTACAGATAATGAATGAATGTAAAATTATTGATTTAAACAAAGTATCTACTATGTACCTGTTTTTACATAACAAATTTCACACATGTAGCAAACGGCTGGAGATTTTTGGTATTGTGCGCCAGCTCAGAGCTGGAAATGTGCAGCGTGGTTTAGGGACGAGGCAGGACATGAGCATGTGCAGGATGCATGGCAGGAATTCACTGTGATCCTCCAGAACATCGCTGGCTCAATTCACTTGTGCTTACTCTGACATTACCCAGGTTTTGTACAGGGGCTGGTAGGAAAAAATCCAGGTAATTACTGGTACAAGTGTTACAGATGTTTGTGTTGTTTGTGGGGGTAAAGTCTGAAAGTCTCATTGAGATAAATGGCTAGAGGTGGATAGTCAGTGATGTTACACTGAACAAAGCTGTGCACTAAATATAAGTCATTTATACAGCATCAACACAATTAATGCCAAAAGTATGTAAATGTAAATACACAACTATGATGTAATGTATTTTATGCCTGTGGAAATACACAATGGGATTAATTCACTCCATTACTTATGTCGGTGCATGGCAAGGCTTGTGGTTTGTGGTAATTAGGTCTACAGTACTCGAAGGCAGGGCTGCATCATTTTCATGTTTATATGGACCAGAAGAGGTTGCAGAAAGAATGGAACAATTGTTCGCTCAACAACACAGCAGACCGGCATTTGCAGAGAAGAGTTCTAATGAGGGCACACAGTATTGATATCTCCATGGGAACGTCCCAGGGCATCACTAACAAACCGTATTCTTGTGTTTTGTAGCATTTCAGTTAATGCTTAGATTAACAAACACAGTTACAAAACACGCATTAAACAAATACAAGAAAAGGCAGTGATGAATTTCATACTTGAAAATGCAGAGGGCATTGGATAATGATGAGGAAAAAGACACAAGGTATAAAGAGCACAGAGTGAGGAAGGAGATGGAATGAATTTGGCTAAGAGATTTAATTACTCTTTCTGCCAGAATGCTGATTCACAACCAAACAGATGCAGTGAACCAAAGCAGACAGGGAAGGAATCAAGTTCACAGGGCTACCATTCATTTTCAACGATACAGGAATAATTTGAACATTTTCTTTGTAACTGGTTTACGGGTTATAGGCATTTTTATACAGATAACTACACTTCAGCAGAACCTTTAAGAGTGTTAGATTGGTATTTTAAGTGTGTGTCACTTGACGTGTCTCCTGCAGAGCACGCTCCCTTGTCATGTTCCTGTCACATCTGAAGTTAAGAAGAAAGATGAGTCCTCTTTAAGGATGACACTGTGTCCTGCTGTGACTGATAGAAAGGTAGAAAGTGTCTGTAACTCTACAGAAATCAATCTTTTTCCCTCACTCTGTCTCTTGCTTTTTCTGTTTTGTCCATTTTCCATCCACCAATTTGACTCTTGTCTCAATGGCTACATTTCCATGCAGAGATGTTTGTTCTTCTCATTACAGATACTGGATGAAGTGATTATATATGTACCCTAAAGTTGACAGTGAAACAAAGAACCTCCATTTGTGTGTACATTACCTGAATTAATTCCTAAAGTGTAATTATTATATGGATATTTTCCTTATTACCATTAAATTTTTCTTTTTAAAGTCATGACAATTTCCCATCTCTTGGCTTGGTCTCCCACATTGACACAGTTCTATGAAGAAAACTGGTCTGAGTTTCTTGGACCTTTGCAAAATGGTAGTGTCACAGTCACACAGCTCCAGGGACCTGGAGGTTGTGGGTTTGAGTTCTGCTCCGGGTGACTGCTGTGAGGAGTTTGGTGTGTTCTCTCTGTGTCCGCGTGGGTTTCCTCTGGGTGCTCCAGTTTCCTTCCATGGTCCAAAAACACATGTTGGTAGGTGGATTGGCGACTCAAAAGTGTCCGTGAGTGTGTGTGTTGCCCTGTGAAGGACTGGCGCCCCCTGCAGTGTGTGTTCCCGCAGATAATGAATGAATGAATGATAATGCACCAGCAATGACAGCTCAGCACACTTGTAGGTGAACACTAACTGTCGGTTCTTTTACAACACCTATTGGATGCTAGCTTGGCCAGCAGTGTGCTGCCTTTGAGTGATGATGAGGGAAAGAGAAGGCCATTCCAGCTACTTCTAACCATGGATGGCTGTGGCATCATCAGTTAAACACATGTATAATTGTACCAGTTCAGTAATTATTATATTTAATATGTTATATGTAGCCTAGGGCTGGTTAAATTTGATCCTTCCTGTCAAGTGTAACTGATACTGCAATTTTCTTTCCTACAGGTTCATAGCCTGTTGCAGCTAGAATGTGTGCCTTCACTACTGTACCATGCTCCTGTGAGTGTGGATGAGAGCCAGTGACTGGATGAGACTGTGTGTACAGGCATGCATTATTCTCCAACGGGCAACTGTGGATAAACGCTGTTGTGCTGTTTTGTGTGTGTGTTATGACACTGTTTGGACTGTGAGACTGATTTCCATCCCCTCTGAGGGCTTTGCCTTCGTCTGCCTGGAATCAGGAGCGGTAAATAAGTGGTAATGGGAGCGAATGGGAGGGAGCTGGGGAGCGCTTTCTGTCATCACTTTAGAAGGTTGTGACCCCAGAGCCCAGTGACACTGAGCTGCTAAATAATTCAGGCGGTATCTCGAGCTGGGCCTCTGGAGAAGCCGTGACTGTGATTGCTTGGAGCTGACTGACTGACATTTGCACATGAAAATGGGCTTGGTTTTCCCCCAAACAGCAGCACAGCTTAAGGAAAACAGTTTCGGGCCTCAGAGGAGGGGTTCAGGGTGAGGCAGAGAGGGGCAAGGCACAGGGATGACAGCATACCCACCTGACAAAGCCTCCCAGCAGACTGTGGGAACAGCCTCTGGAAAAGTGCAACATAGATCATTCAGTATCAGAATCAGAAATAGAAGTACAAGGAGTTTTGTTGTAGTGATACATACCAAACATTTTAAGAATAGATTATTTACAAATGTTCAAATATGAAATTGGATGTTTAAATAAAATAAAACCTAAGTATAATATTATGACAAATCCAAGAGGATAGAGACATTAATATGCTATTATGATCAGTTTATTAATACATGAAAATATTAATTACATTAGTAAATACTAATATGTTATTTCCACTAGCAACTACTTCTTAGTGTATTTTACACTAAATAAGCCAATCAGACTATAAACCATGCTCAATATAAGTGTGGAATATAAAATTAATTAATAATAAATTCTCTCAGAAAAACGGACACTTAGTTTCCCATAATATTACAACATTAACAGTATTTTTTTTAGATTTCACTTATCCCCCACATCTTACAAAGCCCTAACCCTTCCTACAAACTGTCTAATCTGAATGTATTTGTAAGCTGGTACTGTAGTAAACCTTTAGAGGTGAAGTTATGCAAAATTTAACTCACTGCTGGCAATATACGCTTTAATTACTTCTGAGAAATCTCTACAAATTTAGACTGTCACAATAATAAGGCCAAGTCCAATTAGTTAATCCTCTGAGCCAACACAGTCAATATTTAGGTTACGGAAGGTGAAGGAAAGACGGTGTAGCTGATTTATGTAGATGTATATCAAAACTGCAAGGGATAGATAGATAGATAGATAGATAGATAGATAGATAGATAGATAGATATGGTTGGAGTATTAATTATAGTCTCTATTTAGTGAGGAGTTTTGTATATTCTCTCCCTGTATGTGTGGGTTTGCTCTGGGTGCTCCAGTTTCTGGGTGCTGCAGCGTGATGCCCTGCAATGGACCTGTGCCCTATCTGGGTTGTGTTCGTGTTTTAAGCTCAATAATTCCAGGCTGAGGGATCTTAACTCACCATGACCTTGATTAAAAAAGCAATTATTGAAAATGTTTTATTTGTTTAAATTTAACAGTTGATCATGACAATCTGCATAACAAATGGTTTGCCTTTATATATATATTAATTTAAAATGGGAATGTCTGACTGTATCATGTGGTTGGTTTTGTATTGTTTTATATTGTTTCTTGTTTGTGCTCCCCTTGTCATGTGACAGTTTCCCCTGTTTTTGCCTGGTTCCTGCTTGTTCTGAATAGTCATGTGATACCTTTCCCTTGTGTTTCTGTGTCTTGATAAGTTCACAGGTGTTTCTTCTTTGATGTGTCTTTTTATAGCCTGTGTCTGGGGTTCCTTTTTGTGGGTTATTGTCAATCTTCAGTCCATGTTTCTTGGTTTGGCCTCCAGGTTTCTGTTTGTTCTGTTCATAGTCTTATGTTCTTATTTAGCATTTCTGTTCAATGTTTAGTCATTTGTTCTGTGTTTAGCCTTTAAGTTTAGTTGCTTAGGTTTAGTGTTTAGCCTTTAGTCTCCTTGTACATGTATTAGTTTTAGTCTCATTTGCTCTCTCTCTGTCTACTGTTTGTATATTGTCAGTATTTTCTTAGGTCGGTTTGGTTTCTCTTGCATTTCTTGGTTTCTTAGTGTCTGGTTTTGTTAGTGTCTTGTGTTATTTATTAAATATGTATCCTGCACCTACCCCCATCTCTGTTACTAGTCCCTCGACCTAATCCCCTATGTGACACTGACAAAATTACCATTTAGCATATACATTTTATATACTCCCTCTATTTCATTACTTGTTACACCTGCCCTGTCACAAATACTATACACCACTCACATTTGAGTGAAAAGCTTTTGTTTAATCTCTAAACCCTCATGGGAAATGAATGTGGACTTAAAGAGGAAAAGCACTGGGGCTGCATGCTCTCAGTATGCCTGACCATATCTCTCAGCTTGAGTCGAAGGAAAGCAAGGGATAAGTGGACAGCAAAAGGGGGAAAGACGGAGGGGGAGGGGTGAGAGACGAGAGCGAGGGTGGAGCGCGAGACAGATGACAAATTGTGATTAATAAATGTGGTCCGGGATGGCAGTGTGGAACGATGCTTATTAATAGAGAGAATTAGAGTGGCTGTGCAACTCAATCTGCACACTGTCACTCTGCATCAGGCGCCATAATCAGAGCCTAATGAAACAGCACGGCGGCTCCTTCTCTCCTTCCTCACTCTGTTCCTCTCACTCTTTCACCATCTCCCTTGCTTCCTGCAGCCAGCTACCTTTACCCTTCCTTACAACTAAATTCATACATGAATACATATGCATGCACGTCCATGTCCTAATCTTTATGAAGGTTTTACTCCACTATAGGAACTTTAACATTTCCATGTCTCCTCTAGGCTCTAAGCCTGAATGCCTCATGGGTCAGTGAACTGCATAACACAAATATTCAAGGTCATATATCTTGAGTTTGGTTGTGAAAATAGTCTATATAATAAGACTATAAAACATATACTTAAATAGATAACACAGTTACTGAGCTTAGGTTATGAGATTGAATTGGACAAATAAATGATGCTAAAGTTAATGGGTATCTTAATGTTTTACTGTTTAACTACTTATATTATTCATTCATGGTCTGTAACTGCCTATCCACTTCAGTGTTATGGTGAGTCTGGAGCCCAACGGGAATCACCAGGAACACACCCTGAAGGGAGCCCCGGTCCTTCACTGGGCAACACCTACTCACTTTTGTTTACCATATGGTAAGGCTGTAGAAACACTGGATTCCTTTAAGAGATCTTGGCAATTAGATGGCGAGCTCTGTTAGAGATGGGAAAACACTAAACCTGAGCTTCTTAACTCAAGTACTGGGGACTCACTGCCCTGCAGTTTCAGTTATTCCCTGCCCCAACACACCTGATCCAGCTCATCAGCTAATCATCAAACCCTCCGTGAGCTGTGTCAGGGAATAATTGAAACATTGCATGGTAGTTGGCCCTTCAGACAGAAGGGAAAACCCTGCCTTACACTGTTCACAATGTTCTGTGTAATGGTTGCTAACTCTAGATTATTTATCAGAGCATGAGATCTTTTACTGTTTGTGAATAAAACAGCTTGTAACTGTAAGCCCTGCCTTTCAATGAAAGTAAAAATGTCATGTCCAAGGGGCACACACCATAAAGAATATTGCTAAAACTCTGCGATTTGCAGTTATGCTTATTTCTGTTCAGACCCCAATTTAAATGAATTGAAGTCTTGAGGTCAAAGAGTAAATTGGTATGATGCAGTAGATTAGGTAGAAACTAAACAGTAACTATGTAGGTTTCCAGGAAAATGATGATGTGTATACAAGCTATTAGGTTGAATTCCTTACTAAAAATAAACCTTTAATTATTTATTATATTTAAAGTGACTGTTAATAGTAAATTATGTGCATTATTGTCACTAGGTACAAACAGTGTAAATGTAACTTTAAAAGCACAGCAGTGGTTTTTGAGTTCATCTGTGCTCCATAAAGGTATACTGCATCCTCTTATGACAGAGATTTGAATATTTCATTCATTATCTGTAAGCGCTTATCCAATTCAGGGTCACGGTGGGTCCAGAGCCTACCTGGAATCATTGGGCGCAAGGCGGGAATACAGCAGCTCAGCAGTTCAACAAATAAAGAGAACAAGCAGAAATGGTAGAAAAATTTGCGATTTCTTAGTCTTAGCAAAGAACACAGGTATTAATTTACTGCTACTACTACACTGGAAAAAAAAGTATGCACTTGAATTTACTTCATTTAAATAGGTATAATCAACAAATAATCTCATTTGCCTTAAGCAAGTTAAATTACTTGCTTCACTTGAATGAAATGACTTATACTGGAATAAAATTAAACACCGTATAGCCTATAAGGAACCTTCATAGTGGGATCTGATACACAACGATACACACAGGTACTTTCAAGTACTAGGAACATAATACACATTTCAGAGTTTATGAGATTTTTGTATAGTACATGGAACATAATTACATTTTCTGAACACCCCCCTCCCCCCCAAATTTAAGATAAATTGTTCGATTGTTGACTCAAGTGTGCGTGTGTGTGTGTGTGTGTATCCCTCCAGGGTGTTTTCTTGCCTTGCGCCCACTGATTCTGGGTAGGCTCTGGACCCACCATGCCTCTGAACTGGGCAAGTGGTTACAGAGCATGAATAAATGAAAGTATGGCATCACACCAAAAAAAAAGAAAACAATCCACCAGGTGGAATATACAAAGCTACAAGTTTTATGTGTGTATACATCCCTCTCAGTGTATGAAACTCACAAGCCCAGAGAGAGGCATTGTGTGCACACTGACTTTAAAGTGTTCCTCACGCTGCAAGCTCTTTTCCCTCTGCCTCTTTCTGCATTTGAGAAGATTTTCACATGCTCAGGTTTTGCAATAGGCGGGTTTTTGACCGTTTGGGCTTAGTGGTCAGGGCCATTTCTCTCAGTGAATGCTATTAGATGATGTCTCCTGGTTCTGCAACTGCCCACCTCATAGACTGTAGATGGCACACCTACTAGGAGAAGCCTTCTACAGAAAAACAAACATGGAGGATGTGTACCTTGGTGATTTGAGTTTATTTTAGAGTATAGATTCAAGGCAGGCCCAGCTCTGTACATTGAGAAAGGGTGGAATACAAACTTAGCATAGCTAGTAAACAGATGACTGTCGAATGAATTGATACTTTGAACATCTGGAAACAGCGATCGACTCTTGGCAAATGATTCAGAGAGTCAAACCTAATCAATCCATTAACGCAAGGCTTTGGTGCAGTTCTGCGGAAAACAGCAGCTCTGTGAACTATGAAGGCTACTCCTAGTATGTGTAATATACATTTTATGAGGCAGGCAGTCAAAGAACAAGGAGATATCAACCCATTCAGCTGTGGCTCCCAACTGAAACTTGACTGTAAGCCATGTGTCATTGTGTTGTTTTTTTTCCATTTTAAAATCTGTTGAAGGTGAATGTTATTACATCTGTGTGACTGTGTTGGAAGGTATGTTCTTGTTTAAGCCAGTGTGTGCATGTGTGTTTGTGTGTGTGTGTGTGAGTATGAGAGACAGAGAGAGAGAGAGAGAGAGAAGAAAGTTTTGCAGTATAACCTTTCACACATACATAGCTAGATATGTATATGGATAGATGATGATGAAGCAAATTTAAATACCATAAGTCTGTTATGACCCATACCCTTTGATGCCCTTTTGGCTTCATTGGCTTTTACCAACAACATAACAGAAAATTAATTAGTCGTATAAAAACACACATACACAGGGAAATAAAGCTATGCACAACATGAATAAGAACTTAAAGTGACTAATGGGCTGTTTAGGTCACACATCATGGAATAGGCTTTCAGGGTTGTATACTGTGAGGCAGAACTAAATTTATGTTTGCCATGGTTAAATGTACGAGACAAGCCAAAGTAACAATTCAAAGCAGCCATCATATTGCTAGTAATAAATATGTGGAGCAAGCTCTTTTAAAGTCTTTATAGTGACTCAAATCAATTTAAAGCAAAATGCAACTAACAAACAAAGGATATGAACGAGACATGATAAAATGAGAGAGCGAGAGAGAGAGAGAGAGAGAGAGAGAGAGGAAGGAGGAAAGAAAAAGAAGAAAATGGGAAAAAATGAGGGACAGACGGCTCAGAGACGTGCATATTTCAATATTAATCAGCTCAGTAATATTTTAACAGGCACTAAAAATCCAATTCTCACTATATTGCCTCTGACTCTCGGCAATGATTATACATCCATAGAGGCCGAAGCTGCACTGGAGAAGAGTGGGTGTGAGTGGGCATGTGTGTGCACATGTGAATGTGTGTGAAACAGAACAGACTGACTGACCCATAAACTGAAAGTGACACACCATTTAACTCACCCCACAAAACGCATCTCACACACACATTCACTCCAACATGTCCCTGTTGAATCCTCCCAGAAGCCAAACTCTCATATCTCACCACTTATTATTTGGGAAACATCTCGCACAGCCTCTCTCCCAATCGCAAGCTCCCTGTGCGTCTTTTCCCCTGACAGTGGTCATATCTGAAAAAGGGAGGAGGGATGAGAAAGAGCCATCAATATGTATTCCCCCTGCTCCCACCTCCGCCATTAAACTTTAAAAATGCAGATGTGTGATTAAACCTGACAGGGAGGGAGATCGTATGAGTTACACTGAATCCTCAATGGAGCTGAAAAAAAAAAAAAAACACCCTCTCATATTTAAACACATCCCTAACACATGCGGCACGCAAAGCTACACAAATCATTGACAAACTACTTTCCCTACATTGACAAACTATTCTCTCTATTATGTAGCCTTTAGCAATGCTGACGATACCACATCATTTAATTGTCATTAATCACATGTACACATTATAACAAAATTTATGGCAAAAGGGCTGCTTATGAGAAATTATGAGTAGAAAATTAGCACAAGGAGACAACCCCTGCCTATTTATTGCTCCAAGTCATCTGTCTCGGTAAGTTAAATTTGTGATGATTTGTAAAGACTTGGGATTCGTGGGGCTGTCTCTATAGATTACACAAGTCAGTATAGATAAAGGCTTATGATATACTATTGTGTATGTGTGTGTGTGTGTGAGAGAGAGAGAGTGAGAGAGAGAGAGAGAGAGAGAGAAAGAAGCAGCATGGGTGTGTGTGCAGGAGGAAGAGAGAGAGCATAAGAAAGCACAGTGGTCTCAGTGTCCTTCACTAATGAGGTCTGAAGCGAACATACACACCACACACACACACACACAAACAATAGAACATTAATGTTGAAAATGCTTACTGGATATATTCTCTAACCCACAACACTGATGTGCGAATCTTAGGTTACGCGTTTCTGTCTTTAGTATTTTGTTTAAATTGCCTTAAATTTCATCTAGTGACTCAAAGTGCAAAGGTTACTTAGGGCTGCGCGCTAATTACGTTAATAGTTACGGTACTTTTTCCTTTAACAATTAATGAGTGGTAAAGGGGGAAGAGAGAGAGAGAGAGAGAGAGAGAGAGAGAGAGAGAGAGAGAGAGAGAGCTGGGAAGAAGGAGGAGGGAGGGGGGATAGATCGAAACATGAAGGGGACAGTGGTGAAATCTCACAGGTGGTGGAGAGGTGGAAGCACCACAGCCGGCTGAAGCATTTCCGTGAAGCTAAGTCCGTTTCAGATTTGTATTCGTAGCTCAGCATTGAGTCGCTCGTTAGATTTAACCGTCAATTTAAGTTAAACCAAAGCCTGTCCCCGGCGAGGTGAAACAGGTTTACAGATTCACCGCTGTTAGCTTCAAACGAACTTGCTTATCTGCTTCAGAGCAGTTTTTCGCTTTCAGCTCAGGTTCTGGCCGATATTTTTTCTCTTCTCTAACCGTCGTTTTGATTTGAATTTCTCGACCGTTGGAGCTGAGCGTGTTCCGTGCGCTCGAGCGCTCGCTCGTCCAGTGAAAACTGCTGTGAAGATGAGTAAAAAGCGATGGCTCTAACTTTTAAGTGCCCTAACCCATCAGAAACTCCCCCAGAAAGGACAAAACAGTGACTGGGTTTTGGTTTTCAACACAAAGTAACCATTAGAAGACACGGTAAGTTTTCTTAAATTTATTGTACTACAATTAATGAAGATGTTGTAATGAGTCTCGCTACATCTACTAAGATTTCACTCAGAGTAGTCTACCCGTCATGTGCGTTATACGTGTTTCTTGTTTCTTCCTTTTTTATTTGAAGTGACTTTGAGTGGCACTAACAGTGTTTAGTTAGTTAATTAATTAACTAACTACACATATCATTGCTTGTCTTTTTTTTTGGTAAGACATATCAAGGGTTTGGAAGCAGAGGATGACATTTTGAGATTACATTAAAAACATCGTTATAACGACAGGAAATATCTTTTCAATCAAATAAAACTGTTAATTTTATGGCTGAATTGTGATCAGCAAATGTTACTTGTAACACTATGGTTCCAAATTCCCAAAATATAAAACTGAAACAATGTTGCTGATAATAACATAAAAATCTAACTGGGATTTTAAGATATTACATACAGTTTGAAGTCATGCATATATTTAATGGAGGTTAGCTTTAGCTAATCTGATTATGTATCTGCATATCTATTTTATTTCTTCCTCCAGTTTTGGAATTTTAACACTTCCCATGAACGCATTGAATCAGTTTCAAAACAAGACATTTTCCTAGTGTTCTAAGACATCAGACACATTATGTACTCATTTTTACGACTGGGAACCCTACAAAAACCACACAGAAATCAAATTTGATTTGAAAGAGGATTTAGAAGAATATTGTCACTCATGTTTCATACATTTTCCCTCATGGTAAAGTGGATTTTTGCCTGCCTGTGTGAACATGGTATAATTTATTTTTCTTTAAAAAACGGGAAAAAATAAACATGAACCTTTTAATTCATTGAATGTGACAGTTTCTCTATTTGTCAGCTAATACTAAAGAGCCTCTTTGTTGAGCTCTGGGACAAACACCATTTTTACCGACCTGCGATGAAAGAGCAAAACTAAAAGAGTCTTGTGTGCCCTGGAGGAATCCCTGCATAATAACAAAGCTTGCAGAAGTGGTAATGGAGACAAATAACTAACTCAACATTAGAAGCCAAAAAAAAAGTAATACAATCACTACAGTAATAATCGTCATGTGCATAGTATTGTAGTAGATGGGTAATCCAGAGCTCACTGGTTTCATCTCTACTCTTTTTTCTTTCCTGACACTCCCTCATATTCTTCTCTCCACCCCATTCTCCCAGAGTCCCTCAGCACCTTTTCCTCTCTGTATGCTCCACACTCCATTTGCCTCATCCATAAATTCATCCATTACCCTTCTCCCTGTTGGTTTCATCTTTCCATAGACATCCCTAGATCTGACTTTTGTTTATATATATATATATATATATTATATATATATATTTATATTTATATATATTTATATATATATAAAATATCCCAACGTCCCCTTTGTCATATTTTTAGGCTGTATTTTTGTCAAATCCACTGTCCACGCTGGCGGGCACCATTCCACCTAAAGGAGAGGAGGACTTTCTTGCGCTGACTGCCTCCCGGCTCAGCCGCCGCAAGCGCGTTATAGGAGCGGCCGTGGGCGTGGCCATGGTTCTCATTCTTTTGGTCGCTATACCTCTATTGGTTCACAGTACTAAGGGGACAGGAGCTGGAAGTTCAGGAAGTCATTATGAAATGCTTGGCAGTTGTCGGATGGTCTGTGACCCCTACACCCCATCGCAGCATGGGCAGGAATTGACGGCTGTCTCCCCACCACCTCCTGATTTCATGAACCGAAGAGGAAAGTCTGGATACAGAGGGCCCCCAGGGATCCCAGGACCACCTGGCCCCAGAGGACCGCCTGGAGAGCCTGGAAAGCCTGGTCCTCAGGGGCCCCCAGGACCCGGGCCTAACGGTTACGTTCCCTCATTCTACAGCCCGAAGATTGCTTTCTATGCAGGCCTGCGTAAACAGCATGAGGGCAGTGACGTGCTCAAGTTTGATGATGTGGTAACCAATGTGGGTAACTACTATGAGCCCAGCACTGGCAAATTCACTTGTCCCCTCCCTGGCATCTACTACTTCACCTACCATGTTCTCATGAGGGGAGGAGATGGGACCAGCATGTGGGCAGACCTCAAAAAGAATGGGCAGGTGAGAAATTTTATGTTAGATTTGATTCAGTTTTGCACATTGATAATGAATTAAGTTTTAGCCATATTTGCTTATAAGTAGTTTCTCAGAATCCTACAGCGATGTTTTCTCTAACTTCTTTAGATGAGCCTTTGAGAAAATGAAATTTGATAGGCAAATGGATAGGAGAAAAAATCAATATTAATGTGTTCCCATGGTGGTGGTTAAACTGGGCTTGTATTTTTGAGAAGAATGTGAATGGAATGTACTGGGCAGTAAGTGTTATCCTCAAAGTAGTTGAAACTACTCCATCATCATGCATGGTCAAAATGTTTAAAAGATACTGTACTTCAAGAGTCAAACTCAATTAAAAACACTCACAGTTGATGTCGTACAATAGGGAACATTTTGACAGGCCATGGTAGTTGGTGATTACAAATGTTTATTACCAATAAAATCTAAAAACACAACATTCGGTTTCAGCTACGTTCATATTTAATTTGCACTGATATGCCTCAGGGGTGGCACAGTGGCGCAGTTACACAACTCCAGGGTTCTGTGTTTGGTGTGTTCTCCCCGTGACTGCGTGGGTTTCCTCCAGGTGCTCTGGTTTCCTCCCATGGTCCAAAAATACACATTGGTAGGTGGAATTGTGACTCATTAGTGTTCGTGGGTGTGTATCCCCCTGCGAAGGACTGGCTACCTGTCCAGGGTGTGTTCCACTCGGTGGCTCCGGACCCGCTGTGGCCCTGAACAGGATAGGCGATTACAGACAATGAATTGATTAATGAAAGATATGCTTCAACATGGTATATATCTAGCTAAGTTTAGTCTTTAATAAGGTTTAGCCTATACATAATTACAGTAAAACCTCAGCTTACGTGTTTAATTTGTTCTATGACCGAACTTGTTTGCTCAAATTAAATTTCCCCATTAAAATGAATTGAAATACAATTAATCCATTCCAGCCCCCCAAAAACCACAACACTTTTTGTTACGTGTTTTTAAATAAGAAAAATGTAATTTATAAATAACAAATAATTTATAAATATAATAATACATAATTAAAGTAAATGTAAAGAAATTAACTGGTTCTATTAAGTGTATTTACCTTAAATATCAGACGAAGACATTGGCAGAGGTGGAGATTGGTGGAGGAGATTAGGGGGAGGTTTTCCTTTTCTTGCTCAATCGCTTAACTTACTCGCTACACACTTAATGCTACAATGCTATAAAAAACAATGATACGACAGATGCACGGCAACATAACCAAGTTTTCTGAACGCTCGCTGGTGGCAGGTGGTGTAAACTCATTTGCTTGGAACTCAGATCCCAGCTCGCGTCTTAAAGCAAACAATCGACCGAGCGACAGATCGTATCTCAGAAAATTGATCGGAAAGTTGATTCATTCATAAGTCAAGGTTTCACTGTACTTAACTATTTACAGTAAGCTTTAGTACAAAAACTGATTTTTTGTACTAAATTATTTTATTTATTAAAAAGTTATATTTTATTACAAATGTAATTTAAATAAATCATTCATTACGGAACGATACGATATGGCACAGCCATACTAAATATAATTACAGTCACATTATTCCTGGCTAGTCTGATGCAGCTGTATTACAGTTAGATATGTAGTTAATGCATATGGATATTTTAATTATTACATTTTTTACATATTCGTTTAAGAAACATAAAGTTTTGGTATTTTTGCTCCTAGGCTCCCCCTAAAGTTGGAGAGTGTAATTCACTTATAAAGCATTGTTCTGAAATCAGGCAGGATGATGGGGGTGGTGTCCTGCACTCCTTCAAAACCACATAGTAGCTGCATTACAGCATAGAAGCTGTAATATTAATGCAAATATACAACCTTATGCTACTTCAAATGCATGTTGTGTTTATTATATTTGGTTTTAAATTTTGCATTACTGAGGTGCTTCAGTTCTGAAATTTTGTGTTTTTCTTGACTATGTCCGAGTCATAGAGAAAGGTGCATGGCCATTATGTGAAGAAATACATAACTAGGATTCACAGTGGTTCAGTAATTTGGGGGTTTTGCCTATGGCAATGTCGGAATAGTAACTGGGTTATATGGAACCAGACAAAAATGTTTTATTTTGACTATAATGCTCTGTCAGTACTAGTTAGGAGTACACAAATCCAGTATTTCATGGTCCAGCCCGATTTCTTTACAGCCAAAAATTAATAAACTATTTTTAAAACCATCAGTTTCCTTTTTAATGGCCCTTGTACAAAGAAAATGGCTACTTTACACACTAAGGTATGTATTATTATGCTGCCACATTTTGTTTATAAGTAGCAGCGGGCTTTAAACAAAGCATAAATGCACTTAACTATACTTAGTTTTTTATATCATAACATTTCAGTATTCATTAAAATAATGAACTAGTTTGGAGAAAATATGTGCCTATTTTAGCCTTAAACAATTCCAGTTGTGCATCCCTACTCAGTGTAATGGCAATTAGTTTAATCACCAGAAAGGAAGACCGATCCGTGTAGAAACCAGAGTATTAAAGACACATAGTCAAGTATGCACTCCGATTTCTGGTTTATTTGGACAATCACAACAGTTTATATAGAGCTTTTATTATGTACACTGTTTTGTTATCTCTGATTACTTTCCCAAGGCCTACATTCTCGATATGGGTCTGCTAGCTCACTTCTTACTTCTCCTTATTTTGCCCTCTTATGCATATTTGACATTTTAATTAAGCTTTCCTAAATCTAACTTAAGCATTGCCTGCAAAGTACTTCTTCTTTCTCAAAGGTACACACAGGGTCAAGCACAGCACATTCTGTTGAGTACCATAATCACCACATATCATCTACATTATTAGATTATCATACATGGATGATAATATTATGTAATGTGTTAGTTTGCATTTTGCCATCACACTCAGGCGATGTGAAACAACCACATCTAAAATGATCTTATGTGCAGTGGTTAGTAGCCTAACTTATATTTCCTTTGCCAAGACAAATCAAATGTTGGCACTGTGTCCATTAAAAAAAACAATAATATAACATTTTCAGGTGAAAAGCAGAAATTGGGGAGATTTACTCAAGTTTTACCTTTTTGGAAATAATGTTTTTGGGGTTTTTTTTCAGATTTTTCTTTTTTTATTTCTCTGAAAATGTTAGTAAATGCATGTTTATTGCAGTTAGTGCCAACAACTAGAATTAACAGTCAACGAATAAGCATGCTGCATTTTCAGTCACTTTATGAATAGTTATGTTACCAAAGCTAGAGCAGTGCAAGTGTTTCATAGCAACATTTCAGCACTTTCTGAGGGAGTGATTTGAAAACCCGACTCTCTCATTTACAAGCATGTTCGCAACTTATCACCTTCAAGGTGGTGCTGTAGAGATAAGCAGATATGAGTGTCGATGTGTGGACAAGCCAGGTGTGGGCATGTACATCAAACAAATAAATAATTAATAATTAATTGATGGCTTATTCATCCAGTAGTTCAGTCCCTTGACACTAATTAAAGACTAAATGTAAATATGGATGGTACAAAAAAAGATGTCTACTGTGCATTTGAGAGATTCTATGACCTGTGTGCACATGAAATCAAATGATAAAACCATTCACACATTCATTTTCTGTGAGGTGGGAAAGTCCACAGGCACATTGACAGGTTTATTAGAAGAAGCTACAAAATGACCATTTCCAGTTAATTAGGCACTGAAATCTGGAAATGTTTTCCCACTGTCAACTATTCTCAATGAGTCTGATGGTGCACCCTGTGAAAATATCAGAGTGAAAGCACATTAAAGAAGTCCTGTGGCTGCCATGTACAGTTTAGTATTATCATGCAAGTCTGCTTTCCCTATTAAATCATTCATAACTCTTAGATTGGATCCTCTGCTCAGCACCCATGCCCCCTCTTCTGTATGTTCATTGATTGCCCATTAATTATCTTTTCACTCAATTCAATTATTTAACCCCATCTCAGTCCATCTCAAACCCATCAGGTGGCTCTTCTTCACTCAGCTGATGGGCCTCATGTCCTTCTGATAGAGAGGTGTGTGGGTGTGTGTGTGTGGCATCAAGTATGTAATTTGACAAAAAAGAGCAATAGAGATGACCTGTAGAAGTAATATACTGCAATGCATTTGAGGCTGTATTATAAACAATTGGGCAACGGTAGCTAGAAAATTGAACTAATGAGAAAATGTGGAATTTAAATTTATAAAATACCCCAGAATGTAGATCTGGGCATACACATATTAAAAGAATAATAAAAACTCAAGTAGGTGGTTTTGACAGATGCTGGGAGACTTGAAATCCCAGAAGTGTCATCTCAAAGGAGACAGTAAACCTCAGGGATTACAAGCCTTATGTTAATTTTTAAAAGGTTATTTTTGTATACTTACACATTGGAACACCCACAGGAATGCTGTTGTAACATGTTTAAAGTTGAGGTAAACCACAAAATGAAACTGCAATGGGGTACGTTGAAATAGTTCAGTGGGTTGTAATCTCATATCTGAAATGCAACTTATTTCTATTTTGCCTGATCTGTGGTACAACTCAGCTGTGTTGCATATCTGCCTTCACATATGACTGTAAAATGTGAGCACTTAATAAAGACCTAAAAATTACGTATTGCATTAAAAATGTGACAAAAAATTCTGATCACCCAGTAGAATATTGGTAATTTGGGTGTTGTATAGAAACGAACTGTGAAAATTAATTATCTATACATCTTAAAGTAATTTTAATCCATGTTATTTAACCTCAAAGAGAACAGTTGCATGTACAATACATGCAGTGAACTGCCCTAATGCTTTGCCTCACTGAATGAACAACTTCCTAACACAGTTTCAGACCTCTTGTGCTGTACCAGTTGAGACTGTGCACAGTATGGCAGGCCAGTGGGTGGCCACAGGGCCACAGTGTGCCAGCAAATTAAGAAGCAGAGGGAGGAAAAGATGTGGCTACATGAAAGGAGGCATAACGGAGAGGTCTGCCGAGGCAGACAGGGCGCTTGACGGAAAGATCAGACGAAGGAAAGGAAGATAGATGGCTCAATAGAGACTTACACATAGAGGCAAGGCTACTGGGAGGCCTGCGCCAGGGCCAGAATGAGCGTGGAGCTGGACACAGATGGAGAGCAAGCCAACATGTCATGGCCAAATAGGTTAACAAGTTGTCTGGATAAAAAAGAAAATAATGAAGAATACATCCAGACGTTGGCATTTATTTACCTAATATGAATGTGGGCAGACGTCAGAGTGTTAATTAAAGCTCTGATGGCTCCTCCTGGGTGTATTCTGCATAAGGCTTCACCTGTTTCTGGGCTGCTGTGTACATCTGGTTGAGCTGTCTGTGCTGCAGGTCTGATGGACTTTGAAAGCTTCCCACAAGGGGGACTTCATGGTGTAGTTGAGATGGTATGTTCGAAGTGAGCCCCCCAGTGGGGGGGGGCTAAAGATTCCCCAGTGTGCGCTAACACAATGACACCAGTCATGGGACTGCTAAATACTGCTAATCTATTGCTTTACGTAAATCTTCCTGGCATTTGTGCGTCCCCAAATGACCTTATAACCACCCTGCCCTCTAGCATTTTGCTGGATCATCCATGAGTTAGGTGGAGGAAGTGAATGTATTGGTCAGTATTGTGAAGTAGTATTGATAAGAATGTCTGTAAAAGTGACAAACATGCATAAAGTGAAATAGAATGAGATGCAGCTGAACGAGTTTCTTTTGGATTCAGTTTGACTTTACACTACCCTCTTGTCTTGTGAAGAAGTGTATTAAAAATAAAGATGAATTCATTTAGGTGATTTCGTAGGTTAGCCACATAACAAATTTGTCAATAAGTATTTGTTAAATAGTCTTAAGGGATTTCACATAAGATTAACAGTCTATAACAATTTCATTCCAAGTTTTATTCACAGAATTATATGTGAAAACCAAGAACTATTAGGAACCTTTCATTTTAAGAGGGTAGTAAAATTTGATGGGCCCCTGATGACTGTTGTAGCAGTTAATTTGTTCACAGAGAGTGGAAAAGATTAGTGATGTAATTATAACAGTGCCCTTCTCCATCTTTAATGACATCAACTTCACATTTCTCCTGATTAATTCAATATATTGCCCACTCAGTTTAAAAGGCAACACATGAAAATGCTCACTGCTCATTTGTTTGCTGTATCACAGCACCTGCTGGGGCTGAAGTGAATTAATTAGCACTCATTAGATAGTTGTGTGCTGTGGCACTGTCACTTTAGAATTGCCTGTCTGTCCCAACCAAGGGCTGAAGACATACTGAAAAAAAAACGTTAATAGATTTGTTAAAGTTAAAATTATTTGCATGAACATATAAACAGATGTTTGGTCTAGCCTGTGTTATTTACAGAGACGTGTTCTGTATTTCCTTTTGTGACTTGTGAGTGCATTGTTAAAGTCTAGGGTTATTCTTGTGCATGGGTTAGATAATCGCTATTTGAAGTCCCTGTTCTCCTATGATGGAATAACCAAAGACAAAAGATGTAAAGACATGAAAAGATTTGTTCATTGGGCATGACAGTGCGAGCATTAGAGGTGGCACCTTTATTGCTCCAAGGCCGTTAGAATAATGAGATGTTTTTCAGCATCTTTTCTTTAATGCTAATGTGGATTTGATTCACAATAAGACAGCAGGCTCGTATGTCATCTCTGGCTCAACGGCACCATTTCTTCCTTCTCATCGTTAACTTCCCCGGTGCTGTTAATCTTTTAATTTATAGCCCCACAACTCTGCTATGTAGTTCCAAAGCCCTTTTTCAGAATCCATGGAGTAAAGTAGACTAATGCACATTTCATCCATTTTCCTTTTAAAATTTCCTTCATTTTTTTTTCTACTGTCACACGGTCCTTTAATAGATCACCAAAAGGTCGAGCTCTTTCACGCTGTAGTGTAATAAATGCCATCGCCTGTCTGTTAATGACCTGTACCTGCTATAATAAATGTCTCTTCAAGCAACGACACAGACATGATACAATTGCGGTATAATGAGTGTCTGTGTTAAATCAGTAGCTTCTAATTACCAAATATATTTAATTGGAATCACACAAATAAATAAAGAACTGATAATGCTGGAGTAATTTAGATATGTTGGCCTGCAGATGATATGAACTCCTATACACTCCTAAACACTGACCCTTATATTACTATAGAAATAGTGGTAGTCAAGTAATTTGTTATGGTAGGTCTATTCTTGAGCCATATATGTGAAGTTCTTGAGCAAGATGCCAATTAACTATAACTGTGAACTAGTAAAATGATTGCTTGTCTCACTTTAATCTTGTTTATCCCTTGGGGGACAACATAGCTATTCAATAAATGTTCAATTTCCAAGCCTTTTGGCTTCCCCCCACTCCCTCCCCTGCTATGTGCCTGGTCCCTTAGGTAAGTTTAAGAGCTACTTTTCCATTGTCTCCGCTCTAAGAGGTCTGTATATCACAGAGAATGAGTCCTGTCAGTTTTATTACCACTGGAGCACAGCAGCAACTGATAAAAACAAGACTTCATATACTCTCACATCTCTGTGGTCCCACAAAATAGCCTCGCTTGATCAGTCTGTTATCCTAACCCCCTCCCAGTCTGTCTCTCTCTCTCTCTCTCTCTCTCTCTCTCTCTCTCTGTCTCCTTCTCCTCTCGCCTTGTCTGTTTCCTGTCTCTTGCTTCACATCTCTGCTTGTGTATAAAATGCCACTGCAGCTGTGCCCTTCTTTTTCTCTTCCACTTTCCTCTTCTCTCTCCCTCCATCCTTCCCCTTCGTTTAATGGTGCCCCTGTAATGAAAAGTGCTGGCAGAACAAGCCCCCGGCAGGCCCGAGGGTCCTCCCTCGCAGCCAGTGCCGAGATCAAGCCAGCGTGGTGTTTCACAAGCAGTCCGCTCCCACGTCAATATTCATCTCTGCAGCAGTCCACTGTAATCCTGAAACATCTCCTCACCTCGTTCCCCACAAGACAAGCTTTCATTTCACTTATATTTGATAAATGCCGGAAAACATCGAACTGGCGAAATCTGTGCTGCTGTGCATTGAGCCCTGCGCCCACTGCTGCCCAGCAGACTCCATGAAACCTGTCCCAAAAATACAGGGTAAGAATCGATGGGGAAGAGAGAAAAGGGCTTAAATGTTCAGTGCTGGGTGTCTTCTAATTAAAGTGACCACTTGCATTTTGGTATTGAATCTGCGAGTGTGCCTGAGGGAGAGAGCAGCCCTTTTCCTTGTTAGCAAAACTAATGAGCACAATGACATAGACTGGCCATCGATGGCCAGATCAGATCAGACCATCACTGTCACACACACAGATGACACATTCCTTATATTGACCATTTCAGCTGACAGCTTGTAGCCACTCAATATTTCTTCCCTTTTGCATTCACTTTTTCCCCAAAGAGTTCTTGTGTGAATTTACATTCAAATGTGTAATTGTTCACAAAAATAAATGTGGTTCCTTACGAATGAAATTCAAAGAAGGAAACCTTTAAGATGACACTACAGTATTCAGTGTTACATAATTAAATGGCAGCATTCATTCATTCATTCATTCATTGTCTGTAACCGCTTATCCAGTGCAGGGTCTCTGTATGTCCAGAGCCTACTTGGAATCACTGGGCGCAAGGCAGGAAAACACCCTGGAGGGGCCCCTGTCCTTCACACAGCAACACTCACACACATTCACTCACTCACTTACACCTATGGACACTACCAACTTGTGTTTTTGGACCGTGGGAGGAAACCCACACAGACACTGGGAGAACACACCAACTCCTCACAGACAGTCACCCGGAACGGGACTTGAACCCACAACCTCCAGGACCCTGGAGCTGCTGCGCCACCATTCCACCCTAAATGGCAGGCAGCATGTTCCACTCAATTTACAAATTATTGATTAAGCTTTTCTCCAGCCAGAGACAGTAACATGGGGATAATAGGGTGTTTCTATTAGATAATGGTTTTGAGAATGAGGCTAGTCAAGTATGATGGGTTCCATATGTTATGTATGATCAGATGTGTTTATTTTTGTGTTTTAGACTGACACCTAAAGTTATATTAATCAATTTGCTTTATAATGGAATATCTATTTCCTTTCATCTGTGAAAAATACTGAAAATAATTTTGTCTCTGATTAAAAATTGTAAGTTTAAATTATAACCAGAGGTGTGAGAGGCTGTCAAATGGAAAGAGAATTTCTGAACGTGGGTGGCTCAGGAACTCCTGACAGATAGATACTGACGCACAAAAAAGGCGGCAGCTTTGGCAGTCTAGAGCTTGGGAGGAGTTTGGAGAGCCCATGGACAATGACTTCTTGGTCAGCCTTAAAATAGGTTCTGGAAAACACTCCAGACAGTTCAGGAGGGGAATGGGATACATTGTGCAAAATGTGCTCTGCAATGATGGTGAAACTCTGAACTCAACAGGGGATTTTGTTGGGCATTGAAAGAGCACCATTAAGGATTTCCTAAACTCGAGAGATATGCTTCCTATGTAAGATGTAGAGCCAGAAGTGTGTCAGATTCCAGGATATCTTGAATTAAAGAGGAACAATTGGATTTCATTCTGGCTGTGGAAAGGTGGATCAACCTTTGACTCTTTCATAGATAATTGAGGGGGCATGGGAGTTGACTACTCCACTCAACATGTGTTTGGTAGATTTGTAGATGGCATTTGATCGTGTTCTCTGAGCATCTCTTTGATGGGTGTTCTGGGTGCAAGGGCCAATAACACAAGTCCTTAAATACTCTAATATAAGAGTGTAAGTTGTGTTTGCATTCTTTATTCAGGTTTGTTCACTGTAGGCTTTGCCATGTCTTCTGTTCTATCACTTCTGTTTTTGATATATATGGACAAAGTGGCAAAAGGAAGCCAAGGACAAGGGAGCTTCTGTATGTTGGGGATGAGATGGTAGCATCTTTGACCTTTTCAGCTGAGTGTGTAGTGGTCAGTATATGGATAAGAAGTTCCAAACCTGAGGCTTTGGTTATTTCCTGAAAAAAATGGCATGCTCCCCTCAGGTAGGGGTCAAGAACCCACTTCAAGTGGAGGAGGTCATGAATCTCAGGGTCTTGTTCAGGTGGTTCGTGGAATCTGAGAAGATGCCTACTGGATGCCTCATGCTGGATGTATATCAGTCATGGCCAAATGGGAAGAGTCCTCGGGGTAGACCCAGGGTTCACTGGAGTGATTACATCTCCTGGCTGGCCTGGGAATGCCTGGGGGTCACCAAGGAGAAGTTAGTTCTAATTGCCTGGGCTTTTTTACTTGCTTTGTTGCCATTGTGCCCCTGAAAGTGACTAAGCATGGAAGATAATGGTGATGAATTTTAATTTGCAGTTCCTTATACGCATATATCCACAGTGTTATAAACTTAGGAAATATACAGAATGGCTTGAGGAGCATCTAAAACAGTGGCTGTTTCTGTGTACATAATTTTCCCAGAGTTGCCCAATTAGGAAAGATTGACAGAGATTGAGCAGTGACATAATGGTCAGATATTGACCAAAGCACCAGACAATCGATGTCTGACATCTGTCAGCAGACATACCACTTTATAAAAATTTTAGAGAACAAAAGATAAACAGAATCCTTATTTGTCTCTTATGTTTTAAATTAGTTCTTTTATTGAATACCCCTCATGTCAGATGTCAGGATAAGAATCTTGATTTAAAGGATCTTGAAATTTCTGAGAAGTCTTGGGCAGATTTACTAAGAGGCATTAATAACAGACAGCATACTGACAGTTCAGTGGCTTTTTTTTTTTTTGTTATTCACTAAGCTCTTGCATACAATTGAATATAAATAATTTTTGTAATTAGTATATGACCTAAACAATAAAGCCTGCTATTGTTATTTTTTTGGTCTTAGCAGGAGGACAAACGTTTGTTATTGATGTTGACAATAAGGTGTTATTATTGTGCAAGTACATAATATGTTCCATGTAATAATAATGTTTGAGTAATACATTTCAACAAAATAATACATAATTTTGTTATCATATTTCAGAAGTCATTATTTTTTCTTTTTCACAACATGTCAATTTTAGAATGTTGTAATGAGCTGAACCAATGTTCGTTTGATTGGATGTTGCAGTGGTATTTAAATATCCCTGTTTAATTTTCCCTTCAAACATGACTGCTTGGGAATTGTATTTTTTATTGTAACTTCTTGCCTGCATAGATTGCATCTACACTCTGTATAACACACTTTTTGCCACTGTGTGAGCAAAAACTACAGCACGTATGGGAAGTGAAGAAATGTGAAACTTTAAATTAATACTAATTTTCCTTCATATTATTAAGACTGATATGACATGGCATACAATCAAATTTGTTTTTTTTTTTCACAACAAATAAGTGTACATTAAAAATTCCAACAATGGCTAAAGTAAACAGTGGCAATCAAGTTAATGCCAACAACACAATAAGCTTCTCACAGGCATTAAACAGTGCCTTCATTAATGGCAGTATGGTTCATCATACTAATCTTCTCCAGGCTCTCGGGCAAAGCAGTCTAATCACTGGCTCTATCACCTGAAGAGCCTAGGTTTGAATCTAGATGATGCCTCAGAGGACGGGAGGTTGGGAGTCCTTTTGTACATTTGTACACTTTTTCCATAGGTAATATGGCTCCCTCAGCCCCATCAATGCCCACACTGCTGACTAGTACAGGCTTGTGTTTGCTGATGTAACTGATCTGGACAGTTTGCATTCTTCTCCAAACTAGTCCATGGCATTGCATCGGTTGTAGTTGACGACTGGTGAGATGGCCTCAACAAGCCTGTGCACCTTTACAGTAATGAGGATGGGGCACTATGTGCCATTGGTTGAGATTCACTGAAAGTGTAAAATTAGAGACTAACAGTTGAGGGTAAAATTCTGCAACAGGTAAATAATTTGTCATTTTTTAAATTCTTATTTTATATATTTATTAATTTTTTATTTTATTTTAGTGGGAGGGCTTGTGTGCAATTGAGTTTTTTTTTTATACTTTTTACACCTAACTCTTTTTATCAACATTTTATCATATTTCTTATTTATTAAATTATAATATGATTGTGATTTAACTTTTGTATTTTAATATTGTTAATTTTACAGATAATGAGTGCTACTTTACTTGACTTGGCAGCACCCACCCCTGTGATTTTTTATGGGAGGGACAGTGCACCTATTTAGTAAACCAAAATCTTAGTAAAATTAATCCTGGAATATTTTAACGTGGACCTATATAATATTCCAATACTCCACTTAAATATTCCAATATTTTCAGCTGAAAAATAGAACAGGTCATTAAACAAAAATGTACAATAATATCACAAAAGATTATTATTGTACCAATTTTATCGTGGGTCTCTGCAACCTTCTAATTGTAAGTCTATTCAAGCATATATGTCTGTGTGTCCACATGACTAAGCCCAATTTAAAATGTTAACAAACAAGCAATAGATCCACTCCAGGGAGTCAATACGACGGATCCTTGATGCAGAATTTAAATAAGCCTGTGTCTGTTGCGTGCAGCCTCTCAGCCTGAGCACAGGATGTGTTTCTTGCATTAAATTCCACAGGTCGATACTGGAAAGAGATACAGTTTGTGTTTTTACATCCCTCCACAGCGAACCTTATTCCACAGGTTGGACTATACGACAACCAGCATTACAGGAGATCAATACAAGGAAGTATGGAAGTAACCCTGATCCAGTTAGCTTTGCCATTTGTTGTCAGACAGCCCACAAAACTATGCTATAGCAAATCCTGAAAATAATTCAAAACACCTTCCATAATACAGGTACAACATATATGGAATTTTTAAAATGAGATCAGAATCCAAGTTTAGGATTTTTTTTTACATATAACGTGTATGGTTATTGTCACTGTCCAAAGAATAGTCATTTTGCTCCATTTGTCATGAAATATTTACACAATGTGAAGGACAGCTGCTGATGTAGTCAGCTACAAATCCACAAAAATGCACGTTTTTCATTGGACAGCAACAACATTCTTTTAAAATCCAATAACATGTATCGTTAAGAGCACTTAAACACTCAGAAGTGAGTAGTAGCTGTCAGAGAGTAAATATCAATACCATATTCCTGCCTAATGGATACTGAAAAAGCAATTGAATTTATATAAGATAACAAAACCTACATTTAATCATTGGAGTTACACATAGGGTGCATTAGTAGCATTTGGTATCTTGCAAGCTTTTTACAAGAATCATGAGGTATGCAAGTCCCTTCTTCAGTGTTTCACTGAATGAAGCCCACGACACCAGGGAGGTCTGGTTTCCCAAACCACCCCCTGCAAGCTCACTTTAGGTAATGGATTGACCTTTACAAGCTTGGCTACAAGTGCCTTTTTGTTGCAATTGTTGCACAATTATAAAAGCCTTACAGAATATTTGTTAAATCTCTTTAACTTTAAACTTACGAGTGTGTTATTAACTTCATTGACCTTTTTGTATAGTTTAGGAAAGTCACACAATTATGGCAGATTTGGTGCAGGTTTGTGGTTCTGTAACTGAGCTCATGTAAATTGTTTTGAGTAATTATTTTGTGTGGCAGCTGTGGCCTGGTGGTTAGGGAACTGGGCTTGTAGCCGGAAGGTTGGCAGTTCCATCCCCAGAGTCGGCAGGTCATGACTCAAGTGCTCTTGAGCAAGGCTCCTAACCTCCAACTGCTCCCCAGACACCGTGGCTAGGGTCGCCCACCACTCCAGGCATGTGTGTTCACTAGTGTGTGTAAATGTGTGTTTTACTGCACGGATTGGGTTAAATGTGGAGAACAATTTCCACTGGGTGCAAGCACAGTGGCCAATAAATCGATTCTAAATCTAAATTAACCATTGTGTTTCTTTTAACTACAACAGCTTAATATTCTATACAAAGTTTTAGTTCCAAACTAAAATTAATTTAAAAAATATCTAATTATTTATAAATTTGCTATGATATGGTGAATTATGATAGACTTGTGGGTGAAGCATGAACAGGTCAATTGACTTCATTCAGTCGTGTGTATTTCGTTCAAAAAATATTACGTGAAAATTATTATTATTATTGTATGATTTTTCACCACCGAGCTGTATACTCAGTGGCTACTTTCTGGTGTACACAATTTATCTACTCTCAATCATTTCATCAGCATAATTTGTTAACCCTTCTTTACTTTGTTCCACCACCATTCTAGTCACTGCTTTGACACAAATGGCATGTAGTGAATTATTTATAAAGTGAGCAAAAAATGTAAAAAATATTTTGTACATATTTATTTTGGTTCTCTAAATCTTACATTCCTTCAAGGAACATGAATGTTTAGTGTTTAAGGTTTTTAAAGTAGGGTTTGAGAACAATTTCTTTTTAAGAGTGGATTTTGCCCTCCTCTGTGTCAAACATGATTGTTTTGGCTGTGCTCAGAGACAGTGACAGGGTGAGGTGTGAGCACATCTCTGGCCTTCCTCTGACCGAGCCTCTATTTCTCTGTCTATGACAGGTGAGGGCCAGCGCCATCGCCCAGGATGCCGATCAGAATTATGACTACGCCTCCAACAGCGTGATACTGCATTTAGACGTAGGGGACGAGGTGTGTGTACAGCTGGATGGGGGGAAAGTCCATGGGGGAAATACCAACAAATACAGCACATTTTCCGGGTTCCTCATCTACCCCGACTGACACCCCAGCCCCCTTTAAACCGGCTGCCAAACCACCCCACAATGCTGCTCAAAACACTCTCAAACCTTCTCTCACACACATATACGACACCTACAAGACCTACAATACACTGAATAGACTTGAAATAAGGGACATGCACATGGGTTGATGCTGGTGGGAAGAAGGGCTTCACAAACATGATCTCACTTACTTTAATTAAGCAAGTGCATTTTCTGACATATTGTTTGTACATGTATGCAAATTATGTCATATGCTATACCTACACACACAGCTCCAAAAAAAAGTGTAATATAGATATTGAGTATAGAAATATATCTACCACAGTGCTCTCCTCCCTGAGCGTGTACAGCATCAAGGTGTCGAGTCCTGTCATTTTTGTGTCATCTCAAGCCTGATTCATTTCAGAGAGATTGTATTTGAATTTCTGCTGGACTTTGCACATTAGATTTTAAAGGCAGAGGCCTAACATGCTTTGTTAAAGTCAATTACAACTGTCACACATTGCTGAGATTTGTTGGGAATTATTTCATACGGGTTATTTTCACTAAAAAGGGACTGATTGAATAGTGTTGTGCAACAGGAATCCAATACAATGACATATATATGCGCGCGCACACCACTGTGGGCCTGTGATTAATCTAAGTCCCTTGGTTCAATTAATTTGACTTAAACTGACCGGTTTGGCTGTCTGTGTGGAATTGAAAATATGGCCTGTGAACGTGGACATACAAGGGATGGGATCGAAAGCACAGTGGCCGACCACGGTTCTGAGCTGCGTGAGCATGGATTTCCAATATGTCCAAGCACTGGCTCAGACTGCATCATTAATGTATCTCTAGCTTCACTCCATTCCGTGTCTTAATCTTAATATTTTTATATTAATTCAAGTAAAGGTATTTCTTTATTTTTTATGTGGTCACAGCTTGATGTGGGTTTTGCCTAAAAGAAGATATAAAATTGATGTATATACATCACATACGTTACCCATTACACTAAATTGTTTAATGGTGCATTTTAAAGTGAGATTAGAAATACACAGACAGCCAAAAGAATAAAAACAAAATCTTTTTAAATTGAAGTAATCACTGAAATATGATATATACGTCTCATCTGCCTAATCATTTTAAAAGAATAATGCAACTATATTAACACTCCTTGTGTTGATATCACAAATAGTTTCATAGTTTTTATTATTATTATTGTCAATTTTTTTATGTCACAGCTTATCTGACAAAGATATTTCATAGAGCTGTTTTATCTCCAAACAAATCCATGCAAACTTAATTAAACTGACCATGGTCAGATGTCTATAATCTTATCTAGAATATATTGTTAGGCTTGCTGTAAATTGTTTATTTCAGAGATTATATACAAGAAAGGGTTTGTAATCATCAGGCTATCCTGAGTGTCTTTGTATGTGTGTATGTGTGTGGTTTTTTATGTGTGAGTTGTGAGAGACAGTCTCCCTTTTTGTGTAGAAATCCTTTATTGATAAGAAATCCCAGTGTCCTTACAGTGTTTCCTGTCTCTTGAATTGCGTGCCATTCCTTATCACACATCAGCAGAATATTTATGGCTGATTGGAGATCCCATAGTAATTCTGTACAGGGCTCTGGGAGTGGGTCAAGCCATGTGCAAATACAAAGAAATGCAAATACAAGACACATCAATACATCTATAAATCAAGCCACATTTCCTTCTCAAAACTCTATAATAAAGAATGTTCAAATATCACCGACCCCTTTTTTTTCTTCTCCTGTGTATTTTTAGATTACTGCATCGTGTAAACACAGTAGCTGTCCTTCAAATCGTGTGAAAAATTCACGACCAACAGAAATGCACCAAAATTACTTGGTTTACTTTGACTTCTATTGAAATTTAAAAGGATTTTCCTCTTCCTAAAATTGCTATTTTGGATTGTGGATTGTTATTTTTGAATTGTGGCACACTTGTTTGATTAATATGTTTATAATTGTCTTAATAAAACCAAGCCATTACTTATTAAAAACAAAACCATTCAACAGCATGAATATATATGATGTAAATTATTAACCCATTCATGTCTCTCAACAGAATGTAGTGAAAGGAAAAATGCCACACCACTTTGTTTGTATGCCTTATTCACTTTGATATCATGCAATATTCATCATTTTATTTATTGTCAAGTAATGACTTTCTAATTTGTGGAACATTTTTCAGGTCGCATTAGTGAGGTCTCTGAGGGGTTCTTGCTTTTCTGGGTGGTGGTGAAATGTGCAGATGAAAATGATATTTCACGGTAATATTTCTTGTCCTTGCCCACTGGTCCACGCTCGTGAAATAAATCAGTGTTGAAGGTGGGGAATCTCTCATCCAATATGGGTCTCCTGAGTGACCCAGTGAAGGTTTGTGGTTCACAACAAGAATTATGATATAGCATGTTCAGTATGATCATATTAACCATGTGAAATACAATTTCTGATCTGAAAGATTGGAGGTTCAAAAATCAGCCAACAAAAGAGTAAATTTGACAAATCAACATTGTTCGATTACACTCAGAAATCAACAAATAAGAAACAAGTTTGAGATTGCTAGTATGGATATTAAAGGGTTAAAAGAGAAACTGAGTAGCTGTGTATTGGAATTCTGCTTACCGTGAAACTTAAAGGTATGGATGCCTCATTCAGTGAATTACTATGAATCAGTGTCGTTGTAGAGAACAGTATAAACAAACAGCAACAGAAAACAGCAGCAAGACCTTGGCCTCCGCCTGTGTCTGTGTTAAAAAGAAGGGAGAAATCTTTAATTAAAAGCAAGAGGTAATGGCATTCCGGACCTGGAGGCTTCTGGTGGTGGGAGCGTGTGGGGGGATCACAGTGTGTCTGCAGTAGCAGCCCCCTCGCTCTCTCTGCTGCCAGATTCCAGTTGAAAGTTAATTGGACGGAGAGAGGCCTGAGACGGGCTGCATTGAGGCCCATTAGCCATTCCCCTGTCGAATGCAGAGCCACGCGGATCACAGACTCACAAATAGGCGGATTAAAATAATCAATACACTTCACTTACCTTCAGCGCATTCACACAAGTGCACAACTGCCAAAGCCGCACATATATACACACACACATCCAGCAAAATGAATTCAGTAATTAGTAGAGGACCTATTCACCATTTGTATGATACCTGGCGCCTTGCCTCCGTGCGGGTGCGCGTGCACACACAAACGCGCGAGCGAGCGCGCGTTCGCACTCAAACACACACGCGCGCACACACACACAAATAGCTGTGGTATCTAATGAGGGGGCATAGTTCTGACTGGTTGTGAGGAGATGAGGAAAAGGTCAGCGAGCTGTTGATGGGCTGCTCCTGCCTCACAATGCATCATAGGATCTTAAAGCCGATATTTCAGCCGTGCCACAAAACCCAAACAAACCGTCAGCTTTGAAAATCCCACCTTAGCGAGTCACGTCTCTGCTCCGGATGATGATGAAAGCCGTGGCGAAAAATACCTTGCGTTTTCATGTCAAATTGTTTAAGATTAAACACTGTGTTTTTTCTTCTATCCAAAACTTTTAAGAAGTCATAACTAAGACCAGACTCCCTCGTTTGGTGGAATTCAAAACATGTAAAAATAATAATAACAATAGTCTACATTTTTCAATCTGTCAAAAACGTTCAAAAACTGTACCCAGTAAACATTTAGCCGTTGATTCAACGTTGAAATAACGTAATGACTGCCGTCTAATCAACGTTCTCTTAAGGTTGAAAATGAAAGTTGAAAAGACGTCCAAACACAGACACTGAAAAGACGACTATTAGACGTGTTTTGGACGTCCACTGACTTTATCGATTGGTCAACACTTAACTAACTTATTAAGATGGATTTTGGACGTCCATTGACGTGTAAAATATGTCCTTGACGGACAGACTACTTTTAGACCTATTTTGAACGTCCAGGGACGTTCGTTGTTTACTGGGTATTATTTTTCATTATTCGTTTTAATAATAAAACAATATAAAATACATTGTCCTGTCTTACTCAGGCACAAAACTAGAGCTTATTACTGCTTTATATTCTTCTGTACACATTATTTACAGTGTGTTATATTTATGGCATTTAGCTAATGCTCTTATCCAACGTGACTTTTATAGAAGGTATTTCCATAAAGAGTCGATGACTGAGCACAGTTAAGAATGTGGTAATTCAATGCTCTCTGTGAAACGACTGATTAGATTTGATTAGAAATTAGGATTATTTTATGCTGCAGTACTGGTCGGCCATTTTGAGAGTGATATCACTGTGTTGAACAGTAAATATTATCTAGAGAGTAGATATTTTAATGTTTATTATTATTAGTTTTCTTATTTTACACAAAGAGAAACCAAAATGTGGTGCACACACTCCATGTGGGAACCATACGATAAACTCTGAACTCATTTATGAATAAATTATTGGGAAATAAATATATTCCTGATGTGTTGGAAGGTAAGTATGATTATTGATTGACTAATGTAAAATTGTTAGTTTAACTGTGTTTTGGTTAAAAGTGGCTGTTGTGTGTTTTTTCTCGTGTAAGTGTTTTACTCCACTTTTTTAATTGGATCTGGCGCCATTTAAAATACATGAGGAAAGTATTTGGAAGTAGGTGTAAGCTGGAAAAATAGTTGAGCGTAAAGATCTGAAGGACCGATTGGATGACCAAGCAAAACAAGCCATCTCCAAAATGACTGATGGTCTGATGGGGTGTTCCTGGTTGGAACAAAGAAAAAGTGGTCTTAGGGAGGACTTCCATTGTCATGGCTTCCAAGGGTCTTGGATGACCAAAGATCCTTGCTTCATGTGGGGAGTGAAAGCTATCCTGTCAGGCCTGATCCCACAGAAGAGCTACTATAGCACAAAATTGTGGAAAATTGAATATTGGTTATAATACAATGGGGCTGTGTAGCTGCAGACCAGTCAGAGTGTCCAAGCTGACCCCTGTCCGGTGTGATACAGTTAAAGGGTAAGCTGCTAATAGCTTGGTGCCAGATACCAGTGGACACCCTCAGAGCTCACGTGGAGACCATGCAGTGGGTAGGAGCTGTTTTAACTGCACAAAAGAGCCTTCCTAGAAGAGAAGATGCTATTGCTATTGATCAATAACGTTAAGATTAGAAGAAATGTTTGATGAGCAGGTGTCAAAAATGAGTTGGGTATAAGGCTTAAAATAGCATGTTTTCTATCATATAATGATCTGACATATCTGACCTTCACACAGAAGGTCACTGTAAACTGACCATTTGTTATCACCGCTCCAGGGCTGACCAGTGAAGACATGGAATAATCACAGGAGCTGACTTTAACAGGTGACTGAAAAATACATCATTGTATCCATCAGTTTCCAGGTCACAGCACAAGACTCCTGACAGTTAGAGGTGAAAACTGAACTGCATCTGTGAGTCACAGCACTGAACACTATGTCTTTAACTTCTTTAACTTCCAGTAAAGCTTCAGTGGATACGGGGTGGGGGACTTGTACTTTAAAGGTGGTGGCACTGCTAATGGTGCCCCTGGTTCCCCATCTTGGATCAATGTTCTGAGGAGTTTGTTGTGTTCTCTCAGTGTCTGCATGGGATTCCTCCACACAGCCTAAAAAGACCTGTGGACTGGCTTTATGGTTTGTCCACAGGTGTGAGTGTGAGAGTGACTGGGTGAATGTGTGATGGCCTGTGATGGACCGGCGTCCTTTCTAGGGTGTGTGCACACTGTGACCTAAGGCTGATAATGATGCTATGTGAGTGGGCACTCACTCATGTGGAAGATTTCACACAACCAAACAATGTAACAACATGATTTATGGACTGTGGGAGGAAACCCACGCAGACACAGGGTAAACACACAAAACTCTTTAAAGACAGTGATCCGAGAAAAGTATCGAACCCAGGAGTACTGAGCATCAACAAACTGATCTGAGGCAGATGGGGAGGATTCAATGTGTGTCATAAAACAGACTCTTATCTGTGTTTAGAACCAGTCCGTTCTACTGATTTAATGTCATTGTAGGAGCTTGAGTAGCACCAATTAATTATGCTATTAAGACATAGAAACTGCTTTTCGGAGGACGTATTTCCAACGTGAGAAACTGAAGAAAAGACTGACTATAATATGTAAACAGAAAGGTGTCAAGCATTGATATTTCAGGCTTAAGAGATTTTTATGCTGTTACATAATTGGTCAATACAAGGGCTCAACAAATTGATGGACAACCTGACATCCACTTATAAATAAACAGCAGAGAGCTAGTTTTAACTTGTAATAATGAAATAAACATAATGCTGACTTGTTTTACTATTTTGTGTATTTCATTATACAGCGTAACAGTAAAATCTATCAATAATAAAGCTTAAAACTAGTGTAGACCATTCCATATTTAAAAGGGAATATAAGGTGAACTAAACGTATGCAACAAGTAAAAATGTGCTGTGGCTTTCTTCAGACTGAAATATGTGACTGTGGCGCCATCTGTCTGTACAAATGTCACCATGCTGTTTAATATGGAGAGGCTAAATGGCCACACTTTTCCTTTGTCTTAATGCGTGGCAATTACCCATTTCACATTAAAAGCAATATGTCAGTCGTATGGGATGAGTTTTGTAACAAAATATTTAAAACCAGATATTTAAAAAATGCATTAACAAGCATTACACACGTTTCTAAAATGTTCTCCAAACTGTATCCTCATTTTACACCATTTGTCATAGGCTTTGTAGCATATTTACTTATCATACCAAATTTAATTATAGAAGACGATAGAGTTAGCGTTTCAACCTTTACGTTTAGCACTTTATCACTCCATTCAGATGAAATTAGTCTTAGTTGTAGACATGTGATAAAGTATTTAACCCGAGTACCTCAGACATTTTAATCCCGTCTGAATACAGTTTCAGTCATTTTTACATTTTTTAGTCAGTGTTAAATATTTCTGAAACAAGCAGTTAAAAATAGCCCCAGTTTTGTTTTTTCTGTCTGTCATATTCCAGGGTAAAAGGGTTTCACAGGCTTTTCTTGGGAATGGAGATGTTTAGTGATGAAATACACAGTTCACGAATGAGGATAAGCTCAGCTGCTGAACAACACACAAAATGACCCAAACTGTCACTCAGAGTACACACATTTTTGGTAGGTTTAAGTAGGTTTGTGAAAAATAGCAGCCTACATACCTGTTATGCATGTGTATCCTTCTCATGAAGTTACCATTTAATGGTTTATAATTACTCACAACATTGATCCAAGATGGGGAACCATTAAGCAAAGATTAAGGTCCTTTTTGGGGCAATTTTCTTGCTCATTGTCCATTTTGAGGGACTAGAAGACACAGTCATTAAAGGCTCAATATTTCTGAGTAGTTCTCAGAACAGCAGTCACATTCTAAAAACTCCAGTAGCACTGCTGTGTCTGGTCCACGCTGTAAAAGCAATGTGTAAATCAAGCTGCTGCCCCATCACTGCTATTTTCACTAAGATTCCTGATCCAGTGCAAATTCACCAGAAACATTACTGACATCTTGTGGTCAAATGACATTATCTTTGACCGAAAAGGGCTTTGGTTCCATCTCAGCATTTCAGAAAAAGACAAAAATAAGCAAACAGTCCATTTATGTAATTTTACAACTTTTATTTTCAGGTCCAAACTTAAAGGAAGGAAAAAAAAATGGAACAAGTACATTTTCTTGAAACATGATCATTTAGTCTGTTGTTTAAGGATTCCTGAATAAAACTGTACTTTATTGTTAGGAGCCAGCTAAAGTAAGTTTGTTTCATCACAGCTGTCCTGCTAAAGCACTGGCCTCCGGTGAAGGGCCTGGGGATTCCCTGGATATATTGCATCATGGTGGCGTTACAACATGACAAAGTGCTGCATCAAGAGGTTTTATTGCAGATAGTGCCAGGACACAAGAGGCCTCCTTCATGAAGCTTTAGAATTTCAATGTCACTGGACAGTGTTGAGACTAGTGAGGAGGTCATGTGGGATCTTAACGGGGAAGATAAAGGCACTTCTAAAAATAAAAACCAAATGAGTGCAAATGGAAGTGAGGAGGACCGGAATGGATAAGCAAAAGAGGGGAGGAGGAATGAATGCATAAAAAGGAATGTGTAACAGAACACACACATAAAATGAGACAGACAACATGTTTCTTTATCTTCAACCGTTCATGACCATCCGCACGAGTTCTGTGAAGAAAAGAAAGCAAGAGAAATGTAAGGACAAAAAAACCCACTGAAACCAGTCTTGGGGTCCCATCTACAGCACGTCACACACAATCCTGTTCACACTGCAGGGCAAATAAATGAATGATCTGGATTTCCAGTGTAAAGTCGCATACATATACATCTTTATTTCCATCCCCTTGGAGTCATATATAATTATCCAGCTGACCTGCCCCATTTCCTCAATGCTACAGCAGTGCTGTTTGACTTGCTGTAGATGGGTTGTCCCCACTAAAATCTGCATCTTTATCAGGGGAAGGCAACAGCGAGAGATCATCTCCTACTCAGTCAGAGTTCTGGGATATGACCAAGTCTAGGATTCAAGAGAAAAGTTAGAGAAGCTTCTTCAAGTTTTCCTTAACTACAGGCCAAGAGCGGAGACAGATTTGAGAGGAGTACAGCCCAGATATGAATCAGCGTTCATCAGGAAAAGGAGGAAAAAGAGCAGCAAAATATAGCAACTCACTGCCACCGGTTGGTTAGTAAAAAGTGACTGCACTGCTTCGAAAAAACATGACTCTGTCTATTTAAATAATGTCACAGAACACAAACTATAGCTTCGGTGTCACTCATTTAAAGGAATACTCCAGTGTTTATCAAGAACAAGGATTGACAAGTCCCTATGTAGAGCTGGTCCTCTGTACTTTTGTTCCCACTGACTTCTAAGAGAAATGTGCCTTTGACTACGTTTGTCCATTAGCGTTAAACACCATAATCACCGTCTGAAGTAAATCATTATAATGTATAGAGATGGCAGACGGAGACTAGTCTATAGTCAGAGGGTGCATTTCCTCCCTTAAAATGTGGCCAAGAACCACTTACATGAAGAGGAAAGAGATCCGACACAAATCATCACAGACCATTTAACGTGTTATGTAGCTGAAGGCCAGGGCTACAACAAAACAACCTGAGCTAGTGTTGTGAAATTGTGAGGGTAATCTTGCATGAAACATAGAATATTTTTTAAGATAACTCCTTAAAAAAAGAAAAGACATGCACATACTTTTTTCAGTCCAGCCAATTCACCTTGCTATGAAAGTCTTAGTCATGGAACACAGAGGAGGCAAAGGTTTTACATCAGACTGACCTCATGAATATCAGGAAAGTCAACATGACAACAACAGCTGGCTATGTACAGGGGAGTAGAGCATCTGAGGCTGAAACTGGAGATTAGGCTGAAAAACGCTGAAGTATTCATTTACACAAGTAACAAAAGTAATCTCAATTAATCATGAAGCTTTATGAAATTACAATTCTTCACTGTTTTTAAATGGCAGTGCAGTCACCCCTGCGCACGTTAACCAGCCGTGCCTTTGTGGCCATTGCATCGCTGTGCCAGACACAGAGAGCATGCTGCAGCCAGGGGCCAGAGAGAGCTGCTTCTGCTGCAGAAACATGAGTGTCCAATGAGTCAAAACCTCCACACTAACACCAATTCTAATCAGACTCTTCAAATACAGACACGCCATGCCACACAGGGACCCAGAGCAAAACAAGCATTCAATTTCCATTTCAGATTGATGGATTAATGAATAATTCAGTGGAACTGGATCCTTTCTAGTGTGATTACAATATCCAATTGCTTTTGGCAAATTAATACAGTGGTGGCCAAACAGCAGCAGGAGAGGGTATACAGTGTAGGCATGCGTGTCCATATAAAGGAATAAGAGGAAGAGTCTGGATTGTAACTTCATATGTTATACGTGACGGTAGGAGGACGTACTCCCAAGATGGCTCTCAGCCAGACATGATGTGACGAACAAAGGCTGTGGAAGATCAACAAGAATTATGACATTTTCTTCTCCTCATTGGTTATTCATCCGGATCATTACAAGTCATTAAATGCACAGTGTGATTAATAAAGTGCACATACCTACAATTTCATTTACACTGCACAGAACACACAACCTTAACATCTCAGTGGTCAGAACCCTGGGTGTGTGGTCAATCAATGTGAGCCTGATGACATACATGACTTAGTTTCTCCTTACCTTCATAATTGATGCAGCCATTGGCATCCTCATGTCCAGCCAGAAGCGTTTCTACCTCATCCTCTGTCATCTTCTCCCCTGAAGCAAAAACCAACACCCATTCATTACTTATTTCAAACGTCATGTATGTCATATATACAGCATGACATATCCTTCAAATTGTGTTTTTCACAGTGAATGAAAAGACTAAAGGGGAAAGAGTACAGCTTACAATAGGCAAATATAAACACACTTTTGGAAAGACTATTAGTTTGTTCACAGCATTCAGAACTATAGCTATTTGTAGTGCTTCAGACTGACAGTGCCCTGGATATGTGGGAGAGGGTTATAAATACCATCTCCAGAGAGAAGTTGGCTTACCCAGCGTGGTGAGAACATGGCGTAGCTCAGCACCCATGACTGTTCCGTTGCCCTCCTTGTCGAAGACCCGCAGCCCCTCCACAAAGTCCTCAAAAGAGCCCTGGTCTTTATTTTTAGCAATTGCCTGGAGCATGGGCAGGAACTGTTCAAAGTCCAGCATTTTATAGTTCATCTCTGGATACAGATGCAAACAAGAATTAATAAAAATGACTGAATATTGACAAACATCTATTCTCTGTAAATGTGTATAAATCGTCATTGGAATTTGTACATTTAATACATTGTACATGAATTTTAAGTGTTTATTTTAATATTTCTACCTCAACACAATACTTCATACTACTTTCCCTGAATTGCGTATGATCCAGTGTTCTGTCATGTTTCCTACCCTCAGCCTTTGGGTTGCCTAGAACTTTAAGCACTTCAGCATTGACTGGATTCTGGCCAAGGGCCCGCATCACGTCCCCACACTGATTGTAGCTGATCTTTCCATCTCCCGTCCGGTCAAACAGGAGGAAGGCCTCTTTGAATTCTGTAAAAATGGATATCACTCAATAAGCAATAAGGAGAACTGAGTAACAGTGTGTGTGTGTGAGGCTGTGAGAAGAAGAAACAAACAGTGTATGAGACAAAAAAAAAACACAAGAGACTCATCACAAGTCTTACAAAATGGAAACAAAAAAGTGGACTGAAAACAAGTTTTAGAAATATCTACATGATCATTACAGAGCAAGGGTACATGCACAAATCTCATGAACGCAAATTAATAGAAGTGTGTAGAGTTCTCATAAGAGAGCATCTGTCAGTTGAGGGATGCACAAGGTCGGTTGGGGTGTAATTTGAGGGGTACAAAGAAACACTGCACCAGCAATCTATATTAATGTCATCCCAGACACTACTGATCACTCTATTCAGATTTGTTAATGCAGATCAAGTGTCCGATGTGATCCTCATCCACTGACGTTGTGATAAAGACAAGTATATTTCTTACCACGAACAAAGGATAGCCTTGAAACAAATTAGTCCTGCCACACATTAGTGTCAAAAAAACTAGTCACTAGATCAAATATCTGTTGTGATCCTTTTCCACTGACGTTTCGTAAACACAAGTATATTTCCTATCATGGACCATGCAGTACATCAACAAAAGGAAGACTTTAATGGATTAGCAAAGTTAATTAAAAACAATTCTTACAATTACATAACATTAACGGCCAAAACACAAAAGTTAACACCTAATTATACCAACGCATATTTAAACATCAGGCTGCGTACTGCATACGTTTTTGAAGATAATGTGAATGCTCACAAAAACTTTTCTGATATATAGCTGCACATTTCTTAAATAATTTGAGTGAATGCATCTGCAGAGAAACTAATGCAATAGCTTAAGGCAGGGGTGCCCAACTCCAGTCCTGGAGGGCCGGTACCCAGCAAATGTTGGTTATACCTCTGCTCACACACCTGAGTCAACTCATCTGTTAATTGCCAGGTTTAAGGGGTGTGTTTTAGCAGAGCAATCACCAAACTTTGCTGGATACCGGCCCTCCAGGACTGGAGTTGGGCACCCCTGTTTTAAGGAATAATAATCATCATGCTGTTAAAAGAAAACAGTGCTTAACATATAAAGCCTATAACATACACACACACAAACTTGTATGACTATTTATTTATCTTCGTATATTAGTCTTTGACTGGATTACAATATTTTTCCCCTGTAGTCTGTGTTTAGCCCATGGATAGCTTCTTAACAAAGTTACCAAAATAACACACCAACTTGAAACAAGTAGCATTTAATCCAGAGACACACACACACACACTATTTGTCAACTTACTAATAAAAAAAAGCATGTATTTTCAAAACATATCAGGCACTAACACAAAGAAGCTGCAAACATGAATTTGCCCTTGATGTGAATAAACAGACATCAAAACACGTTATTAATATAACTACAAATTATAATATTTTCACCTTATTATTAGAATTATAATCATTAATCTATGATCAGTTTAAAACCTGAACTGCTTCTGAGCAATATACAAAAATGAAAAAAAAATTTATATATATATAATATTAATAATGGTTAGTTATATTATTTCTGTGAAAAAAAAAATCACAGCATTCTAAGTCACTTCTCAGGTATTTCAAATGATACAAAACCTAAACTTCATCTATTTTGGTTAACCATGTACTTTGGTAATCTGTAAAACAATCTATCACCATAGTGCTCCACTACACAGGAGCAGTGATGCATTAAATAATTTAATATGAAAATATCACCTGAAATTGTGCCATTGTCAGAAAATATCAGGATATTGCCTGTTATATGCCTATCACTTAACACCAGCCTGAAGTGTTTCTGAACAAATTAGCTCTAAAATCAAACGTTAAGAGGGCAGGCCCTCCTCCCATAAATAGCTGACTCTGTTGTGCTTCCTGCTTTCTGGAATGTGGCTGTTCCCCTTCAGCCTGGAAATCTGCTCTTTAACCATATAAGGTACTGGATAGAATAGGAGGCTGAGCAGTATTATACCAGCCATCTGAGATTAAACAAACCAGGCAAGAGATGAAACAGAATGGTTTTGGCACCTGAAAATCTAAATCCTCATTGTAACCGCTACAGGTACTAGGAAACCACATACTTTTTTTTTTTTTACCCCTGCTGGGTGTTAGTGATTTGGAGAATGTCTAAAGAGTTCAAGCTACAGATTATGTTTTGTGGGCATTTGTGTATATAATATGAATATAGGAGGGAAGCCGCATGTTGAACCATATCACGGGAACCGAGCACAATCTAAACAGAGTGACGAGATTACTGCTGTCTTCCTGTGAGACACACCCTGACATGTTGGAGCTGGAAGTCGCACCACGAAGTGCAGCAAAGTACAAGACTGGCTCTCTCCTTGTTCAGTGCCTCACCAACTATTTCAGGATCAAATTCTTTAAATTCCTATTATTGTTAATGTAAACTCGTATGAGCGGTCTGTGATATGTACTTGTCTCTTGACTCAAACAACACATGCAAGCCTACTTGCAGCACGCATACACACAGAAAAAAAAAAGTGTTAACCTGGACAAACGAATACACAAAGTTTCTACCTGAGCTGAGGCGATGTGCTGAACTTCTAAAAGCACTCACCATGTATTTGATCCAAGTTAAATTCAATCTGGAGAACACAATAAGTGCAGGAGAGAGGAATATACAACACAGAACAGTGAGGAAATTAAGAAGGAGGTAAAAAGGATTTGCTAGAACAGAATAACAGCAACGGCAAGAAGCAGATGGAGAAGATAGGGAGATGAGAAACAAAAGCTACACTGAACTGTAGGTAAGAGAATGGGGACACACATGTGTATATATATGTGTGTGTGTGTATGTACATATATATAACATGCATTTCGTTATTGATACAAACTCACCAAGAATCTGGTCTTCTGTGAAGTCGGACTGTTCAAAAACAAAGCGTTACTGATTACGGCGAAAGGGAATTTACATATAAAAGAAAACGTCAGAAACGCCCTATTAAGTGTAGTCTAACGTTCACAGTTACATCATATCAATAGCTAAATAGATAAAAATACGGAACTGCGGTTAGCTCGAATTCCAATTGTCTGTTCCACCTTAAACGGTGAAGTATTTAACGTTCACTCCGGCTACAGACCATACGCTAACTCTTGGCCATTTAAGGTGGAACTGAAAATTCTACTAGGAAGCGAACTCCAGATAGGTTCAGAACAAAAAAGGCGGCGTACATTTCGACAGAAAGTCAACTTGTGATGTTAACATAGCTTCTGGCTAACGCCTAGAGTTTTTACTTAGCAATGTTTATGTTAAGTTAAATTATAGTGGGGTATATGTATTGAAACATGCACTAGAAAGACTTAGAAATTGTAGACTCTCGGTTAACATACATGAGGTACGTTCTATCACAACTTTTAATCTAAACCACACAACTGGGTCGTATCGCTAGCTAGCAAACTTAGCTTTGAGTAAAGACGGTAGTAAATGTATGATAGAATATATCCTATGCCAGCCATTAAGAATATACACAAATTATATGAGCGTATGTTTAAATGGCTATCCAAACGCTAAAAAGTCCAAGTTACCATGTCTGCAGCCGGACGAGGAACGGAGAATGATTAACGTTTGAAAGCGCCCACACGGAGTATTCGGCTTTGAGGGAGGGGAGAGTCAAACTGCGTCGGCTAGTACTTACTTAGGACCGCCAGCACACAATGTATATAAGACGGACAACCATGTAACAGGAATGTAGCAATAGCGGCCGATCCGCATAGGTTTCAGATCTGCGAGGGGACCCAGTCAGTCTACGTCACAATGGGCCGTGTCCGTTACGCTGTGTGAGTTGCCTAATACAGACATGTCGAGTTACACACTGCTCATCGTTAATGATAGGCCTATCTGTCTACATTATACATATGCACTATATCAAAGTCTTCTGTTTTATACATTATGAAATTAAATCTGGAAGGTAAGGGTGCCCCCAGGATCAGAGTTGAGAAACAGTCTACTAGACAATGTATTATGCACTAAATAAGCAGCCAGGTTGTAAAGTTACTTCTAACAGTTTTAAGGGAGCAAGATTTTGTTTTTTATTTGTAATAAATTCTAAGATAGATATCTAAAAACACAGGTTCTCAGTTTCATATCATGTTTCCTCAATTAAACTAAATTATTGCCTCAATATAATAAATATATACCCTGAGTTGTTAGAACTGAATTAATGAGGCATTATTCTTAAACAGAGAGAATGACTGGGAATGAGGGACTAGGCAACTGAACGGAATATATTAAATATGTATATGTTACCAAAATGGTAAATATGTTTAAGAGTTTTCACTAGGTTTCAGCAGTGCTAGTAAAATGACCTACATATATTTTACATTCAATCTGATCCACTGATCATGTAGACGGACTTCAGAGTTGTAAAGTTTCTGAGTTTAGGCCACATTTTGTTCTGCATATCTAGTTAGCCCCATTCCAACCTACTCTTCAAAGGTCAGGACCCCCACAGAGCAGATAATATTTATTTGGTGGATCATTCTGAGTGCTGAAGTGACACTGGTGTGGAAATGTTGTGTGTGGTGTACAGGTATGAGTGGAACAGACATAGCAGTGCTATGCCCATTCACGGTCCACTCTGTTAGACAAACCAAACATGGTACTCCTTTGCTGATGCAAAGTCAGGAACAGTAGATGTAACAGTAACTGTTGCTGCACAGCTTGTGTTGGTTATCCTCTAGTCCTTCATCAGTGATTATAATACACTGGCCACAGAATGCTGTTGGCTGGATACATATATATATATATATATATATATATACACTCCTTAGAAGATCCTCTCATACCAACTCAACACAAACTAGCACACCACCATGCCAGTGTCACTGCAGCGCTGCACCTCCCAAAAAAGACCCTCCCAGTGTGGGGGTCCAGGCCATGAAAGAACAGGGTAAAAGGGGCAAACAAAGTATGCAGAGCATGAGAACAATAAAAGACTAGTAATCTGATGTAATATGTTACAATATTATATAAACAAAAATGTGTTTTCTCATGATGAACGCCTTTTAAAAAGTATACCAAACAAATACAAGGTAAATGCCTGTCTGCCATATTCACTCAGATCAGACAGTCCGTGTGAAAATACAGTATCTATACAGACTGTGGGAACATGGATTAATGATTGCTCATTGACAGATGTCATGTGATGGATTTTGATGCATGTTGTATGCAGTGTGTTTTGCATGACAATGAAGGCAAATTCAAGCACATTTAATCGGATACAGCTTAAGAAAAGATCATTATGGCTTTACCGTATTTAAGATATGAATTTAAATATGAATACACACAATGGAATTATACTGTGTAAATTAATTTTACTCTGGAACATTAGCATTTAAGGCAATTTAAACTTGCTGTCATAACATCTACAGTACATTAATGTCCTATTTCTAGATCTTGATTTAGAAGCACAATTCTCCATAGAAATGGGGGCTGGGTTGACACAGATTTCCATTTACCTTGGAGAGGGTAACGAGGATTGAAAGGAAGTGCTCTAATCTTTTATTTAAAATGATGGATGCTGCTCTAAAATATTTAAAATAAGAGGAGGCAACCACGAATATCAGACTCCAGTATCTATAAAAATAAAAGTATCCAGAGACCTTTACAATCAGTGAATTTGGCTGCTCTGTTAGCCACTATAAATAAAATGTATTTTAATTATAAACATATAAATATATTATATATTTACTGTCACTATATATTACCAAACTCTCTGTTGGACACATGAACTATAAAAAATAAAATGGGGTGTTGTGGAATAGCCACATGTGAACAGAAGGTCACCTTACTCAATGCAAAGAGCAGGCAAGAGGGGTATAAATCTCAGCACTGCTGTTTTTTCTGAACAAACAGTGCTCTATATAGTACTTCTGTGATGAGCAAAAGTGGGAGAACTAATCATCTAACATCAGAACATGACCACTCATGCCATGGTGGCTACAATCAAATCTCTGTCTCCAATAACTACTGTAAAGAGTAGAGGCTATTTCTGGAGCCAAGAGGACAAAAACGCCCTATTGATACATGACATTTTGGAAGATGGCAAATGTTCAGCGTGCAGGTGTCCATACATATTTGGATATTTGAGGTTATTCCTAGTTTGGTTAGTCAACACCGCACAGGCCTTCAGCATTTCAAGATAATCTCTTACCTCCAGCGTGCTGGGATCGAACGGCGAGTCCGAGGGGCGCAGTAGCCGAGGCTTGAGCTCTGGAGCTGGCTTTGGAGGTGAAGGCGTTGTGGTGGAACATGGGAATGGAGGTCCAAGCCTTGGTAATGTTCCACCAGATGGAGATTTCTTGATGGATGGTTCTCTTTTCGGTGCCATTGTTACAAATAGTTGTATTATAAATGGATCTAAGTGTCTTTTCTCTGTGGTTCTCTCTGGTTTTACAAAGAAGGAGTGGGAGCAAGATGCTGAGAGAAAATCTGTGTCAGATACAGTGTGTCCTCAGAGAGTGCTAGAGATGAGAGAGAGAGAGAGAGAGAGGTGGGGTGGGGTGGTAAGAGGAAGAGAATCGCAGAGAGGGAGATACACTGAGAGTAAGTGTCTGTAAATGAAAGCAGAAAGGGTGCATGAGAGTTTCAGGGAAAAAAAATGGAGAGTGTCTGAGATAGAGGGACTGATAGAGAGTGTGACTCAAAGATAGAGGGTAACTATGAGAGAGAGAGAGAGAGAGAGAGAGAGAGAGAGAGAGAGAGAGAGAGAGACTAATCCGAACAGACTGATCAGTGCTGTGGAGGGCAGTGCATGTGTGTGTTTGAGAGGTGTAGGAGTGTGTGATGTGCATGAGAAAGTGTTTAGTGTGGGAGTGCTGTCACAGACAGTTTCATAACTCTCTGCTTGTTTTTATATGTTTTATATTTAGGTCAGATGGTGTGTGTGTGTGTGTGTGTGTAAGAGAGAGAGAGAGAGAGTGAGAGAGATATTAATAGATGCCCTATTTTTGTACTTTTTTGCATTTTTGGAATAATACATCTGTTTTTACTCACCTCAAATGGTTTCCCTGTCATCTCGTGATGATCTGGACACAGAAAAATATAAATCACACAACAGAACTAGTACCCAAAGTGTGTATACATGTATTCAGACCTTTTCTAATTAAAGAATATATAATTCAGGAATGTATGTAAAATACATCACATTTGAATACTTTCAAAAGCTGATATCCTTTATATTTCTTTAACTGAGGTTTAGCACTGATCTTAAATCAAATCAATTTTGTCACAAAGCATTCATTCTCTGTAACCTCTTATCCAGTTCAGGGTCGCGGTGGGTCCAGAGCCTACCTGGAATCATGGGGCGCAAGGCGGGAATACACCCTCACATTCACTCACACCTACGGACACTTTGAGTCACCAATCCACCTACCAACGTATGTTTTTGGACCGTGGGAGGAAACCAGAGCACCCAGAGGAAACCCACATGGACACAGGGAGAACACACAGACAGTCACCCGGAGGAAACCCACGCGGACACGGGGAGAACACACCAACTCCAAGTAATTATAAAATATATCCACATATTTGGATGTTTAAGTCTTAGTGTATTGGATTTTAATCCCCCTCTAAATCACTCATATTTACCAGTGGCCTAAACTTCTACTCATTAACTCATTCATTCATCCATCCATCCATCCATTATCTGTAACCGCTTATCCAATTTAGGGTCGCAGGGGGTCCAGAGCCTACCTGGAATCATCGGGCGCAAGGCGGGAATACACCCTGGAGGGGACGCCAGTCCTTCACAGGGCAACACAGACACACACACATTCACACCTACGGACACTTTCGAGTCGCCAATCCACCTGCAACGTGTGTTTTTGGACTGTGGGAGGAAACCGGAGCACCTGGAGGAAACCCACACGGACACGGGGAGAACACACCAACTCCTCACAGACAGTCACCCGGAGCGGGAATCGAACCCACAACCTCCAGGCCCCTGGAGCTGTGTGACTGCGACACTACCTGCTGCGCCACCGTGCCGCCCCTCATTCATTCATTCAACACAAAACCATGTTAAACAAGGTAGGAACACATCCTGGACCAGGCATCAGTCCATCACAGGGCTTCAAACACTCACCCAGTCACTCTCATACTCACACCTGGGTGTTTGGGCTGAGGAAATCAGAACAGCTGGAGGAAACCCAGGACCCCTGAGACCCTGGAGTCATGTGGCAGCAACACCACCTGCTGCCCTAAACTTATGATTTTCATTCCTATAATTTAAGAATAAAGTCACATTAATTATCTGTAACCCTTATCCAGTTCAGGGTCACAGTGGATCCAGAGCCTACCTGGAATCATTGGGTGCAAGGCAGGAACACACCCTGGAGAGGCCAGTCCTTCACAAGGCCCCACACACACACACCTCTGAGTCGCCAAACCACCTACCAACATGTGTTTTTGGACTGTGCGAGGAAACCAGAGCACCCAGAGGGGAGAACACACCACAGTCACCCGGAGCGGGAATCGAACCCACAACCTCCAGGTCCCTGGAGCTGTGTGACACTACCTGCTGCACCACCGTGCCGCCCCAATAAAGCGACCTTTGTTTTGTTTTTCTTAAGAGGGAAAAATAAAACAAATGTAGGTCATTTTGGATTGTAAGGAAATGTCTGTACTGTGTTTGTAGTCATTATGACCCCTGATTCCTATCACGTTCACCGTAAACAAATCTGAGGTGGGACATGTAGTAAAGTGGATAGATGAGCTTGCGCCATCAGTCATGCAACGATCAACTGTGGCCGCTAGATGTCAGCATTTCTCAAATATTTACAGGTCTATGTTCTCCCGGGACAGAACCCGCAAATCAACGGCTACAAACACACCGTATATTTCTGTACTGCAAACGGCACATTTACCAGCTTTATTGTCCTTTTTCTATCGCTGTTGCCAATCCTACATCAATTTAGACATAATCATAATAAAAAGACCTGCCATTGCCATTAGTTTAATGCAGCGTTTCTCAGAGTGTGGTTCCAGCCCCACTAGTGGAGCGTGTGGGTATTGCAGGTGGGGCGCAAGGAATCTAAAGAAATGAGCATTTCTTTATTATTGAGTCTGTCTTTAATAATACCTTTCTGTTTTGCCTATAAAGCTTACTCAGTAAAAACCACCCACTCACAATGGATTCATTAATATCCCTTAAATATAATAAAAGCGCATTAGATAGGACCCGAGAAAAACGTAGCTTGCCTGGAATCAAAATATGCTTTTATTTTGAAAAAGCGCCTCTTAGATTAACGCGTTTTAGCGTCTTCTTCAAGCCTTCATTAAGGCGCCTGTTCAAATATAAAACTGCTCCAAATATAGAAGTTTACTGGCTTTCGGTTCACCGTCAGAGTCTGGTTTATAAAGTTTTTTTTTTTTTACCAGCTCTGGGCCAGAGGTCAGTAACGAGAGCACAACAGATCAATATAACGGCTAATTACAGTTATAAAGGCGGCTAGTATATAACGGCTAGGGAAACAGAGGAGGATCTGAGTTAGTTAACGTTAATATGAGCTGTGTTCAGTTAACGTTAGTCTCTGGCTGTGTCCCAACCTGCACTGAATTATATATATAGTGTAGTATGTATACTTCCATAGTGTGTTGTTTGGGACACAGCCTCATATGGTTCAACTTAATTATAAATGCAGTATTTTACTGCCTACAGGAATCAGTTTATAGCTATCTAATATTTTGGGTAGGGGCTGGGCTTTGACTCCCTCACCAATATCAAACTCGCTCCTACGTCCTTTCACCTGCCTTTGCTCATTTTTGCACAGATTGAAAAGTAAGAAACTGAAGCACTGTTTAATTAGGCCAATTTTCTGTATTTTTGAACATCAATGTAATGTATCTGGTTTTATAATGTTAAGCTACTGATTTAGAGATACAAGTTGATGTTACTTAAATATAAAATGGTAAACCTGCATGTGTGTTTTATTACCTTTTTTTGGGGGTGATATGGGACAGGTGGGGTACGGAAATTCTTTCATCTGAGGTGGGGAACGACAGAAAATGTTTGAGAACCACTGGTTTAATGCATGCACAGCAAAATTTTAAATCTCCAAGAATTAAGATGAAATTGATAAAGGAGGGCGGCACGGTGGAGCAGCAGGTTGTGTCGCAGTCACACAGCTCCAGGGACCTGGAGGTTGTGGGTTCGATTTCTGCTCCGGGTGACTGTCTGTGAGGAGTTGGTGTGTTCTCCCTGTGTCTGCGTGGGTTTCCTCCCACAGTCCAAAAACACACGTTGGTAGGTGGATTGGTGACTTCAAAGTGTCCATAGGTGTGAGTGAATGTGTGAATGTGTGTGTGGTGCCCTGTGAAGGACTGGCGCCCCCTACATGGTGTATTCCTGCCTTGCACCCAGTGATTCCGGTTAGGCTCTGGACCCACCGCGACCCTGAATTGGATAAGGGCTACAGATAATGAATGAATGAATTAATAAAGTACAATAGAAAGTTAGAATATATATCCTCTGCATGTTTTTTTTAATGTTCTAAGTATTCCTGTATGGAAAACAAACTTCTGGAAAATTACTGTATTTAGGAGTGAAAAAAGTTTAGCACAGTTCACCTTTTATACATTTAAATACATTTGAACCCCAAAAGTGCATTTAAATGAGCACACGGGGCTTAACCAGGTTTTGTTCCCTGCAGAGGACTTGTTCTATCAGAAAGTCAAACTTAAGAGTCTGGCTTTTGGGTGATACTTGCGTGTGTCGGACACGGGGGGAAGCAGGGGTTTATTTCTCTTATTACCTTTCTTGCACTAATCGAAGCCTCTCCGCCTCTCGGTGGATTTGGAGCTCAATCCATCGCGCGCTCAATGGGCCTTGAAATCGCCGTTTGTGTCTCGCGCTGCAGAACAATGGCGTCAGTGGAACCCCAGCGCGAGACCAACGGCTCTCTGCACCGTCAGCCGTTACTAAGCGGGACTCAGGTAAATGGGGACTCTCGGTAAACAGTGCTTCAAAACAACACAAGAAACAACTTACAACTAATTCAGAACACCTCAAATCCAGTCCATGTGCTCATGCTCTTTAGAAAATGCACATGTAAAATACACATATATTTAAAAATATGCTTTTATTATAATTTATTGTCGATGTGTTTGGTCATTTTTTAAATTTAGAATAAATGTATTTGTGGACTACATACTATCGCTGCTGGATCAAAAAGCAGTATTTACTAGCACTTTTTAAGTTTGCCTTTGGTTGGTGGCTTTGCGTGAATGTTACGCTGCTGCTATTGTCTCCTGAGACGTGCCTTAAGGCAGCATTTTGACATGAAGTTATCTGTTGCCAGGATAATGATAGGGAGCCAATTGGTCGAATAAACGTAATTTTAGAATATACACATCGTGAAAAATTTGCATTGATTGCAATTGAAGGTATTTTAAGCTTTAGCAAGGTAAATATAAACTACAGGCAATTGTCTGACTGTAGGGCACTGCTGGTCCACCATGGGACCTGACCTCTGGACAACATCTAACTAGTTTTAATCATTTCAAAATGATTTTAAACAAACTAATAGCAATATTACAAATAACTATGAGAGATACAATAATGAGCAGGCCTCATCTAAAATAATTAAGCTGAAAATGCTTTCATTGTGCTGAATTAAAATTGCAAATCTAATTTACAAAGGATAACGAGAAGGTAATGACGGAAAAATCAGTAATTGAGACTGTGAATGAAAAACTGGAAAAACATCACGTCTAAAACTCTGTTTAAACAATAAGATATTTGTCCCTCTTTTGTCAATAAGTTTCTACTCTTCTGGGCAGACTTTACAGTAGATGTTGGATGACCTTTAAGAGGATTTGATTGCATTGTATACAGACTTATGTAAGTAGTCATCTGAATGTCACGTCAGTGTGCATTATTTAAATAATGTTTAAACTATGTGAAGAAATCCTTAACTCAGTGTACAGTTCACGCAGGTTGAACACATTTCACTCTGTAGTTCTGTAATATGTTAAAATCAACCAATGTATGTTTGCAGACAATGTATTGTCTCTTGATGTTGTTCAGGTTTTTTTTATTTAGAAAACCACCAACGTTTATTTAAGTAATTTGCATATTGTACATAAATCAGCCATAATTTTAATATCACCTGCACAATATTTAGTCCCCCTGATGATCCCCACAAGGATGGACTTCATAAAACTTTAAGGGAATCTGATGTCAAGATGTTAGCAGCATATCCTTGAAGGTTTTGGTAAGACCTCCATAGACCAGTTTTTCCAGCACTTCCCACAGCTGCTTTTCAATCTGTGGAATTTGGAGGTCTATTCCTGAACCACTTTTAGGTGTGTTGCATTTTCCTACATAAAGAGGATATTGCCCAGAGCATCACACTACCTACACCAGCTTGTCGTCTTCCCATAGTGCATCCTGGTGTAGTCTTTTCTCCTGGCAACCAATGCACACACACCTAGACATTAGCAAGATGGAAAATGAAACTTGGGTTCATTAGAGCAGGCCACTGTCTTCCATGGCCCCTTGGTCCAGTTCTGATGTTCACATGCCTATTATAGGCTTATATGTTTGTGGACAGGGTTCAGAATGGACATCATGACCCCATTGTTGGATGACTGGTTGTTTACTTTGGTTGGTACCTACCATTCATTTTTTCATTCATTCTCTTTTCCGCTTCTCCATTTCAGGGTCGCGGTTGGTACCTACCATTAACTTGCTATTTTGAAGATGCTCTGACCAAACAGTCTCGCCACCAAAAGTGTCAAATAGCCGTGTCGGATTAGAGCAGACTGTTCTTCGGCTGCCTAATATATCATACCCTCTCAGCAGGTGCCATTGTAACAACATAATCAATGTTATTCAGTTCACCTGGCAGTTTTAATATTATGGCTGGTAGGTATATATGTTTATTATATGTAGAGCAGGAAACAAATTCATAGATGGTAGTTATACTCATCAATTGCCAAAGTGTTTTTCATTTAAAGTTTGTCTCTTGTCCCTAATTACAACATTAAAACCTTATGAGGTGAAAATCTCATCTCTGTTCATCAAAATTGCATATTTAAAGTATTTTAGAAATAACTATACACCTTTGCCTTCATTCTGTTTAAATATACACCTAGTCCCTCTATCTCCACCCACACATCTGTTGCTTTCTTACAATTCAAGCTCATAAGGAATGCCCCAGCCCTTTGATATGAAACACTGTCTCATTTGTACACTTAAGTTTTAGACAATACTGTCTTTGACTGCAAATTTCATACATGAAATCTATAGCATATAAAAAATTGAAAAAAAAAATCATGTTCACATATATATTAATTTTCATTTGAAAGTTTTAATAATATATATTAATTCATTCATTCATTATCTGTAACCCTTATCCAGTTCAGGGTCGCGGTGGGTCCAGAGCCTACCTGGAATCATTGGGCGCAAGGTGGGAATACACCCTGGAGGGGGCGCCGGTCCTTCATAGGGCAACACACACACTCACACATTCACACCTATGGACACTTTTGAGTCACCAATCCACCTACCAACGTGTGTTTTTGGACCGTGGAAGGAAACTGGAGCACCCGGAGGAAACCCACGCAGACACAGGGAGAACACACCACACTCCTCACAGACAGTCACCCGGAGCGGGACTCACAACCTCCAAGTCCCTGGAGCTGTGTGACTGCGACACTAACCTGCTGCGCTGAATCAAAAGCCGAAAACAGATTTAAACACTTCAGTGTGCACATCACATATTTTTGATGCAGATGATTTAAAAAAATGTAGCCACACCCACAATAATGATGCCAACAGATGTGATCAACACATGTACAATATTATCCAAGTATTATTTGCTCACATTCAGTTCACACTCAGCAGCATCCCGCTGATAGGTTTCTACTCAGCACAAAAATAGTGAAATTAATACTTGCTTTCACAGAGTGACAAAAGCAATAAAGCACAGTGGCAATGAGCTGAAAACACCCAAGTTTAAATGTGTACACTCAAGTTCTGTTTACAAGTACCAATACATAAAAAAAAATGTATTGGATACTAATCTTATGTTCCTGTGTGTGTGTGTGTGTGTGTGGGTGGGTGTTTGAGTGGGTGTGTGTGAGGGCAGATGGGGGCAGGATGACAGTGGCCTCACGTGCATGTTTTAAAAAGTATCTACTATGCAAAGTGGAGTCTGCCGAGCGGACAGAGAAGTCACCTTTCTTCAGACCGATTAAATAGATTAATTTCTAGGCCTCACGTTCCCTAAATCTCCCAGTCAAATCCCCTCAGCCCCCTCTACAGCCCCTTCAAAGATGCACGTATGCGCACACACACACACACACAGACAGACACTTGTTTTTATGCAGTGTTTACAAGTGTTTACATATTTAAAATAACTGTATTCCAGATATTATATGTGTGTCGTATTAAATAGCTACATACCATAAGAATGTGTCATATGCATTATTTTCATGTAATTAACTATGTATATTAAGATGTTTCTAAGCTTAACCCTAAATAGTTATCTAGAGGTTTTTGGTAAAGCAAAGAGAAAGCTACAGTTTTACTTGACTCCAAGGTGTGCTTTAACAATTGAAAAGGAGAAGTCTCCATGGCTGCTGATTTTCCAATTGGAAAGGTAAACTTTCTGTTTTCCCCTTCCCCTTTTTCAGGCCTTTGGTGAAAACAAATTGAATTATGCTGAATTAGGGGAAGGGCCTCGATTGTTCCTCGGAGGTTCTCTTTAGAATACATAATAGAATTATAGCAACTGCCCCGACAAATGTCTTCCAAAATCCCCCTACCATGCCAAATCATCAAACCAGCTGATTTATTTTTAATGGTATTACACCCCTCACGCTGCAGTGTCATGGTAATAACTGAGGCTCCTCCAGCTGCCTCTATATCACATTAGCCAAGCTTAATATTGACTGTGCAAGGGGCACAAAACAATGCGCCGGAGGACAGGCAGCTTTGAGGCGGCCCACCAATCCATAAGCTCTAGCAGGAGGCTGAGGGGAGTTAACTAAGGCTCTGAAGTTGCTTTTGCCCTAAAGGAGCGGCACAATCAATAGGAAGTTTAGCACTAGCCCTGGACCCACGTGGATCCACACCTTCCACAGCTTGGCTCTTCTCAGTAGCAGCACCATGCTGACAAGAGACCATGAAACCTGATGCAACTTGATTCCCTTTATTTGGCCCGTCTGTCTTTCATGCAGCTAACAAACAATCACTTTTCGTCTCACTTAAGCCCAAGCCTTTCCAGCTGCTTTTCTGTTTCTGCATCACAAGTCCATATGCATGTGGGAAGCTGCTTTTACAGCATCGCACTCACAGCTGATTTAGATGTTGTTGATGTTTGTTGTATACTGTGTACTCCAATGTGCAAAACAGAAAAAAAAAACATGCAAAAAATCATTTTAAAGCTGAATTTATACATTTTCAACATAGTAAAAACTTCAGAAGGGTTCTGTAGCGTGACACCATCCAAAACCCTTGTGATTTTCTAAAGAATCATTAAATAGATGGCTCTGTTTGTTCATTTAAAGATGGTTCATTACAACAAATCATCACATAATGCAAACGATTCCAAAACATGTTGCAGGTTCAAGAAACTTTAATTTACTTCTAGAATTTCTATAATTAAGACTGTCCTCTAAAATACCAAATATGCAAAACATGCTACAGAAGAACCAAGTTGGGTTTTCTAAATATCTCTGCAATATATGGTACAATTTATATAAAGACATGAGTGTTTTTTTAAACTTTAGAGAAGTTACACATAGAAAAAAGATTCTATACCAGTTACTGAATTTTGTGAATGTGAGACGTGTGTTTTAAAATGTCTGCATATAATAAAAAGGGCTTTATAAAAATGATAAGGCCCATCCTATCTTTTTTACTGTAAGTTATGTAAAAAATGTAATTTATCCCATTGACATCCACTAATAAATTTGAGTTTTCTAGCACAAAGAGTAACAATTAAATATGTTCCATAGCCATCGTCATTAGCTTGAAACCATGTGACAAAACAGTTGAGATGGACTGTTTCTTCTTATTATTTTCCTCATGGGAAGAGAACTTATTTTTTTATTATTTTAAATGTTTAACTTTTAAACAACATGGTAGGATCTTTCTTTATGTGTTTGAGAAAATCAATTCCATGTCAGAACCAAGAACCGTGTAGAAACTTTTACGGAGTGTATAATGAAGTTAATTTCTAATCATATTAAAGATATAAACATTTGCTTTTTAAATTTTTAATATTTAGAAAAGTTATTTCCTCCACTTCCAGCTGAAATTAGACTAATGTAGTCTGTGTGTGTGCGCTGTTTGTGTTCCTCTCGTTTGCCGTGAGTCACAGTGGGAATCAGACTGGGCCACTTGTGGGTAACGTGCACCTGATCACAGACAATCCGTGGCCCTGTGCCAAACACACAAAACTGTTTTAATTTGATGAAATAAATCCTCACAAATCTGCTCGCTCATGTGATTAATTGCAAAATGTCAGCTCCGCCGCTGCCATGTTTATGATGCTTATGAATCTCGCTCTAACGATTAGCTACGTGGCTGTGGGTAGCACCAGGAATGGGCAAAATCGCTGCATTGTGTTTGCGTATACAGATTATGGCCCTTGATTAGCGGATGGGTGCAATCTATTCAGCCTGGCTCCCTCCCACCCCGCTAAAGCCCCTAGGGGTTTGCCCACATCCCAAAGGACAGCCGGCTGGCAGATGGGATCCCCTCCCCCATTTCTCTCCCTCTCTCACATCAACCCAAACAGGGCTTAGGTTCGGGAGAGGATGGGCAGGACAGTGAGGGGATGAAGACTATGGTCTTGGTGGGAAATCCAGTAAAAATGTTATCGTTTTATACAGTTCCTACTAAAATTCTACCATCAGGGTCTCTCTTACTTTGGTCTGGTGAAAAACTAATATTTGGAGAAACAGTGTATTATGGAAGACGGAATTTTCCATACTTTTTGACGCTTCACTATTATTTAATTAACATATATCCATTTGCTTTACAACAGTTTAGCTTTACCAGATTTATATAGTGTACATTACTTAGACTGGAGAAAGTCCAATGTATTTGTGTTTAATATCATAAATATTATATATTTAAATTGTAAGAAAATAGGTCTTAAAAGTACAACAACGAAAAAATACCTTGACTGTTTACTGAAGCCTATTATATGAAAGTATTTAATACTAAGAGTGAAGGGAAGTCACAAATGTAGCAGCAAAGCTGTTCTCCAGCCTCAATTCCTCCAGCCACTGTTGATATCGGTGCAGCGGAGCAGAATGTCTAGAGAGGGGTTGCAGGTGGCATAGTGTGTAAATGGGCAATTTTACGCTTCCAATTATGTGGTGGGCTTGTGATATAATGTGGGATTGATTTACACAGACTGGCTCTGAGCCCCTCGGCCTTAAGTCTGGGTTCACAGAGCTCTCCCCTGGTCACTATTCACTGACCGTCGTCACCGCTAATCAAAACAGGAAATTGTTCATTGCTTTCAATAATGTGTCGATACATAACGTGATATTGGGGCTAAGAGTGCATGGCCACTGTGTCCTACCCTTCTGTCCCCTGTGAGAGAGTGAGTGGGACTCATTTGGGTCGCAAGCGTGTCCCCCAGGATCCAGCCCACAACACTCCTGCATTCAGCTCCAATAAGCAGCAAATAGGACCCGAGCTTTGGGATTACCTTTAAAACATACGCAGATTCTTTTAAAACACACACACACCACACACTCACATACATTTCCAATCTGTTGGAAAGGCCTTAACTTTGAGCTAGCTTGAATTTTTACTTTAGATGTAACTTACACGTGTCAGAATAAATGTATCACAAAGGATAAAAAAAAAAGCCTTTCATTTTCGTTAGCTTTTCAGTCAAACAGTTCCATGTTATATATAACACATGGGAATTTTCTCACCATGAATTGAACCAGACAACATCCAACATTCTGGTCTATTCCAGAGAAACCTTCCACTTCAGGATTCATCACAGTGATGGTGAGAGGGGCTGGACGTCCAAAGCAATTAATTACTCAACTAGCGACATGCAGGGAGTTGTTTGTCAAAATGGTTCCCAAATAGTATGTTTAGGTTAACCACAGTTATACCATTAGCAACATTATAAAAATAGACAGTAAATAAGTGGCTATATCTGCATTGTAAACATTGTGATACCTGGTTGTTTCAGAATGAAACTTGCAGAACATATTCTGATGTACAGTGGTAATTTGGCAAAAGCAAGACACTCTTAAAGTTGAGAACTAAGCCAGCCCTTACTATTAAGAGTAGAAAATACTGCAAAATAAAAATTCAGCCAGGAACAGAATGTTTGTCTCACACCTTACACCACGCTTTGGGGCCTTTAAGACCCGCATTTGCATCAAAAGTTGTCCCCGACATTTCAGAGCCCATCACCCCCAGTACACCCTCCTTTTCTGATTATTACAAGAGGCTCAGCTTTCAACAAGGCTAGAGGGAGCATGTGTGCCTGGCTTTAATTCCTATTGTATTCGTGCAGTCTCAGTGTAAGCGAGTGTGTCTGTGTCTGTGTTTTGGATAGAGGGAGTGAGGGAGAGAAAAAGGCAGGAACAAGGACCCATCTGTCAGAGAAGCAAATGTATCCCCCCTTTCCTCTCCAAACCGCCCCCCTGGGACACGAGCAAGGGATAACTCACTTGTGGCAAGAGTTGTGGTTTAGCTCCTTCTCTCTCTCTCTCTTTTTTTTCTTTTTTTTTGACATGGGAAAAGAATCTCAGCCACAAGAAAAATACAAATGGTAAAGTAACACCTCTCAATGATCACAAGAGTGAAAAGCACTCTGCATCAGGTGCTGTAATGATGCAGAATACTAACTTGTGCTATTGGCTTTGACATGTTGACAGTGGGTGGATTCACTTGATTAGAAATTGGCTTTTAATATCCTTTCAGTGCGCTGCTTAATATTCACTTGTATTGTGTGTTTCTCCCACTAAAGTAGCAAAAAGGTTCAGTTTAAATGAATGAGCTAATGTGTAAGGAAAGGAGGCACTTATTTTACAGCAAACACGTTAATAATCCTCAGGACAGTTGTATTCATTTGTGACAGATTTTAAGAAAATAATTATAATTTGCTCAGACATTGAATTATTTGTTATTATTAATTATTTAATTATTTAAAAAAGGATATCTGCTGAATTCTGTAGAGTTCGTTAAGAGAGGTTGGATGTGTTTTATGGTTCATTATTTAGCCAGCTTTAATTGTTGGTGATGTGTCCTGCATGTACCTGTCCACACTGCAGTAAAACAACGCCTCAAAGGCATTATACAAGATGTTTCATGAAATAACTTTATGATGGAGCCATGAAACTCCCATTACTGATTCAGTGTACCGCATGCCATATGTCAACACACTGTTGCCTTACACCGCATTATGTTTTAAGTGATCTCAACCAGACGTCTTGTGTGATTTCTGACAAAGTATAAATTATGTGTTGAGGGAAATGCAGAATAGTAAATTGCATCGTTAAAATCTGTAAAATCTTATTTAAACTCTCACTGTGGTGGCACCCTCAAGGGTTGCCTCAGTAGTTTTAACTGGGAAACACAACTGTACCATATCCATCGTTAATTGTAAGGTTAAAGTGTTGTTTTCATACGCTCCATTTCAACTTCAGGCCTTATATAATATTCTTTTATTTAACACAGTTCTGAAACGAAAACACATTATATTCACCACTCATTCTGGAGAAGAGAATGTAATGTACCTTAAGGAACACAACTGGGCTTAAATTCTGTGAAGCAATTTGGTCCTCCTCATGTGATTTTGCAGAAAACAATCCTAAATCATTGAGTAATTGCTTTCATAAACACCATTAGCATAAATGTTGGTGTTTAAAGGCTAAGCACCACTTAATGGACGTCCATGAATATTCCACATTATTTTAGTTACTGACCTATATAAGTATGAATTAAAATGAAAACAGCAGCTTAATTTGCCTTAAAACTGACAATATTATTAAATTGACGGAAAAACCTGAGCTCGCTACGGAAATTCTTGAACGCAACCGTGACGTCACTGGTGGACAACAGCTGAACAACGCCGCGGTAAAACACCGTTATGACTGACTGTTATGACAGTATCTAGCTAAATAACCAACATTATTCATGACAATAGCCTAGCAATAAGCTAAACTCAGATTTAGAGGTACCGTTATTCTTGTAAATGTGATCGAAGTCGAACTTGAATTCATCCGACACTATAAACCTCCGTAATGCAGCTACGTAGCCGAGTATAATCTGAGCCACCGAGTTTAGCAAGTCAAGCTAACGTTAACTAACACCAACTAAAACAGGCGAAGTGAGTGTCCTTACCCTGTTTACCTCCATGTTACAGAGGCTCTTGAACACCTTTCGTTGGTTTCCTTACATGCCCATATTGTTGGAAAAACGCCAGTGAAATGAGCTACAGATAACGGAGTGAGCGGATGGTCCTTTCCAAAGTGCCCGTTTAAAGTTGACAAGTTTAGTCCATTTTCTGGATATTTTGGGATCTTTGGGCCATTTGTGCACAGATGTCCCACTGTACATTGAATGACTGCAGCCAAAAACAACACACCTTTTCGTCATTTTGCATTAAATTAAGTGCAGCTTCTAGAGTTGTTGTCCACCATCTACGTCACAGGCAAGACGCCTATTAGAGTTTCTGAACACCGTTGGGGGGGGGGGGACCAATGGTCTTTTAAACCTTATTCCTTGAATTAGTAAGAAATAACATGTTTTCTGACTATCAATAAACACAAGTTAGGAACTCAAATTCCACTGTATTTATTTGTTTGACACTTTCATATCGCTGGTGCTTAGCCTTTAAAAGGATTGGTTGCTCTTTTATGATCTGGATGCTGAAACATGCTTTGGAATCTGAAGGCAGGTCTAACTCCTGGTGAGGGTCCTGGGAGTGTGAGGGGCTGTTTCTCTGGATCTGGTGTGACCTCTGAACTCTCTCTACAGGAAGCTGTCTGATGGACACAGCGCCAGCCTTACAACTCTGTGTCCAGCGATTGTCCGACTGCACGGAGACTTAAAGCCACACTATGGAAGTAGTAAAGAAGAGGTCACATGGAAAAAAGAGCAAAACGTTCCCTTGTGGTGGGAATGTTCACTTCTGGTTGCGGTTCTGTAGGAAGTGGAGCAGGACTTAGTGGCTAAGCTGACCTTCTCTTATTCCCTGAGCAGGCTGCAGGTGTGACTCAGGACCTTGCGGCACTCCGGGGACGCGAGGTTACAGAGGAACGGGGTCACTCAGGGAGCCGTCACACTCTCACACTGGGTGCACACAGACTCTTAACACACACATGTGATCTCTGCTTTATATGGGACAAACCTACACCGATATACACATGCATGAACACATTCAAATGGGACCATAGTTACACACACACACACGTTCCAAATGTACTACATACAGTACTGTGAAAAGTCTTATATTTGCCTATTTTTCCTTCTGAAATCACTAACAAGAAAAACACACACCAAGAAGAAAGAAGATTAAAATCACCAACATTGATGATCTGTTCAGAATGGCACCTGCCGCAGGGGGGTCTTGAACAACAACTGATGAACTGGAGACAGGGTCCTATGTGCCCAAAACTCACTGATGTGCACGAGGAGTGGACACTGCAGCTTGTTTGTTATAATCTTACAGAAGACTTGTTAAAACTGTAGCACACATCGCTGAAAAAGTTAACACAGACTCTGATAAAAAGGTGTCAGAGCATCGCAAGTCATGCTACAGTAACCGTTCTCTAGGATCAGTCCAGAGGACCTCCCCAAATGCATCAATGAGCCTTGGGCACCCGTGACCTTATTGGAGTTTCTCCATTCGTCCTCAGTAAACTACTTTGGCTGGTTTTAACAACCAGGGAACATCCTGTAAGGCTGATTTGGAGGTTCTGACAAACATTATGACCATCACATTCAAAATCATAGGTTGATTGGCTGTGAGAAATCATCCCTAGGTGGGTATTGAAGACTAGATGAGGGTGTGATGGGCACAAAGTTTCCGTGTAGGCTCCAAAACCACTGTAATCCTGATTGGGCTGAAGTAGGCGCTTGTATTTTTAAATGTTATACAGTATTTCACAAAAAAAAAAAAAACATTCTGAATACTTAAATGAAATGTTCACGAAATAATTAAATGATTAATAATATAAATGTATTATAGCTTATATAAGGGCACTCAGCTCCAGGGGCCTGGAGGTTGTGGGTTCGATTCCCGCTCCGGGTGACTGTCTGTGAGGAGTTGGTGTGTTCTCTCTGTGTCCGCATGGGTTTCCTTCCACAGTCCAAAATCACACGTTGGTAGGTGGATTGGTGACTCAAAAGTGTCCGTAGGTGTGAGTGAATGTGTGTGTGTGTGTGTTGCCCTGTGAAGGACTGGCGCCCCCTCCAGGGTGTATTCCCGCCTTGCGCCCAATGATTCCGGGTAGGCTCTGGACCCACCGCGACCCTGAACTGGATAAGCGCTTACAGATAATGAATGAATGAACGAATAGATTATATACTCTCTTTTGTAGATCATTTCCTGTTTTTTCTACAGTATTTCATATTTAAATCTTCACTGAGGTGGTACATTTAAAGACGTCAGTAAATTTACAGAGTTTTATTGTATTTCGTTGTATTGCTTTTAACTGTAAAAGGAACACAGACTATTTGGAGGTGTTTTGTATTTCTGTAGTAAACTAAACAGGTAATTAACAGGTAATGTGTTGGACGGATCAGAAAAGTAACTCAGTGTGAATTGTTACTCACTTCAGGCCTCTGAGGGTGGATTCAGATCGAATAAAATTCAGAGTTGGAGTTTACTCTTCGAGGAGAAGTCGCTGCTGGAGGGAGGTGGTTTAGAGATTATTGTTCATGTTTGAGCTCTCCTCCCGTTTCCTGCTCTTTATCCAGCTTTAATTCTCAGTCTTAATGAACTTGCAGCAATTCGGGTAATAAATTATATACAGAAATAAAAATCATAGCCCTTTAAATTGCGGCACTAATCTTAATAAACTTGGTTAGTGCCTTTCAAAAGATCAAAATCAACCTAAAGATAACATCAGAACCAGACAAACATTTAGCTGCTAGATTACAATCCATTTACGGACAAATTTAAGATTTTATTAAAATTATTATTTTCTTGCAAATGTAAAGATCGATTGGAAATAGAGTTATTACTTTTCCAATTAATAATAAATAATCATTATAATTAATGGTAGTATTTAAGGGATTGTCACTAAATTCATCAACAGAAGAGCTTCTTCACAGCTCTAAACATTTTAAACATTTCTTATTTAACAATAATCTAAATATATTACGTATGAATTATTGATAATGCAGAAAAGTAATTTCAGCGGGGATCCCGATATTGATCTTAATGAAGCAAGTAAAACAATTATTGCCCGCACCCCACCCCCAAGCTTTAGAAACGCGTCAGGACTCTACTGAAGTTCACATCACTTCTGCAAAGAGAAGAGAGAGAGAGAGAGAGAGAGAGAGAGAGAGAGAGAGAGAGAGAGAGAGAGAGAAGTGGTTCTCTTGTGTTTGTGTAAAGGTAATCAATAGAAGTTTGTTAGACTCAGGTCAGTGTGCGCCTCGAAGCTCGTGAAGAAACGCTGTGTTTTTTTTTTTTTTGCAGAACAAAGACGCGCAGAACGCGCGCGACGCGTGATGTGATGGCACCGCGCGCGTGGCGCCGCTGTTACTGCACGCGCGCGCAGATTAATCCTTCTGACATGGTCACGAGACCGACTCTGTCCACCCCCCCCCACCCCTCTCTCTTTCTCTCTGTGGTATATTCACCATTCTCCAGTTCTCTGCACTTACTGTCCATTTTACCTTATGCTTGATTATACCTTCTTTTGGTTGCACTTTTTAGCCCCATCTCACGACAAATTACAAGGTAAAAAAGAGGCAATAAAGTATGCACAGCAAATCTTTGAACTTTCTGGCTTCTAAAGAACCGTTTGCAGGAAACTAACGATTTGAAGAAGGTGCGATTTAAGGCTTCTTTCAAAAAAGCTTTTTACAAACGTGGCGCTGTGGTGGGTTTATTACAAACAAATAAATCTCACAGAATTTTCCCTGCATCACGACCGCAGCCTCCACCGCGCGCTGAGGCCGTTTTGGTCAGTGTTAGTTGGTTAGCGTTGGAGAGCGTTGAGGCCTGCAGGGCACTAATGAGTGAATGGGCGGGTAAAACACACGCACACACACACACACACACACACCTGCTCACACACCGCATCAAGCTGTCACACTCATTTACACACAGTCAGAGGGGCGCGCGCCTCGTTTACCCCCCCCCCCCCCACACACACGCACCACAAGCTACGACCCCCTCACACAACACATAAACAAATTAGTTTTCATGCATTGTGGGGACTTTATATAATCTCCGTTTATTTTGTGGGGACTTACTCCCCTATCCTTAGATAATATTAACCTAACCCTAATCTTAAACCTAACTCTAAAATTAACCGAATTTGATATAAACTTTATTTATAAAATCTTAACTTTCCTGTGGGGGAAAATGTGTTAAATTATTTTCACAGTGTGGCACGTGGTCAGTGCTGTTCAGACGTCTGTGCTGGGTGTAGACACCTATGTGCGCTTTAGTCCGGTTCAGACTCATTTGCCTCCTTGTAGATATGTGCTAATGAAAATGAAAAAGCGCCTGTGAGAGAGGGAGGATTATAGCACCACACACACACACACACACACACACACACACACACTGACACACACACACACGCATATAAAATTTGGTGCCAAATGAGTAATGAGTGACCCCCCTAAAGCTTGTAGCCACGAGCCCGCCACGCGAGTTTGGATACTCATCAAGGGGCGGGGCTGCTGGAACGGGCGTGGTTACGGACTGGTGTGGGCGTGGCTTAATCCGCATCACGAAAGGCAAAAGGCCCGGCGCGCGTCTGAGAGAGTGGAGCGCGCTCGGACGCTCAGATGGAGAAGTGAGAGAGCGAGAGGGATAAACACGGAGAGAGTGTGTGTGTGTGTGCGCGCGTGTGTGAGAAAGATACGGGAACTTCTTTTTGGAGGACTTTTCTCGAAGCGTCAGGATCAGAGCGAGTTGTGAGATAAGGAGGTAAGTGTAAACACTGCTTTTAAAACAGACTTTAGGCACTTTATATCTGTTCGGCTCTTAGTTTGTCAGTTTAGTTTATTATATTTAATTCCATAACAATTAGGAGAAATATTACTGCTATGATTTATTCCCAACTAATATATCATAACCCTTAGTTATACAGCATTCTGGAATGTAATTCTTCAGGTATTTGTAGAAATGTAGGTAAGAATCATGCTGGTTTAGATCGTATTTGCATTTTATTTTTGGTTCCAAACAAAAAGCACCTAGTTCACCAGTGGGTTGTATATGAACTCATCCTCTAAGAAAGTGGGTCCTGCTCTGAATTCCAGAGCACTGGTCTATAACCTGACAGTCAGATATAACAGAGCCTCATGGTGGCATCTGTTGAGGAAGTGAACTGCTGTAAAATGTAGGACGTTTAAGCCCATGGTCCGTTCATTATTACAAAGTTTAGCGTCCCACTCTTGAGCAGATGACACGCACTAATGCACAACCACAAATCAATAAGAACAGGACAATGGGACACAGCTGAAGCCGCTGCAGAAGTTCAGTCAGAGTGGCCTCAGTGCTCAGAGCTTGTAAAGTCTCAAAGACAGGATGCCTCTTTAGTTCTGGGATGTATTGGTTTTTTATTTGTTTTTTATAGGATCAGCTTCATTAATAAAGGTTGTGTTGGTTTGGCTGTGTCCCATGGCTGGTCTCCGTTTTGCTCATAAAATTAAATCTGAGGGCTTGATCTGCGAGCTAAATCCTGCAGTGTCCCAGATTGTCAGCGTCTCCAGCATGACGACACAACAGTCTGAAACAGCAGGGTTTAGAGCCGAGTCTCTCACAGGGATAACACGTTAAAACTGGGGGGCTATGGAAATCCCACGGCTGCTGGAAACAATAGCGAAGGTTAATGATAAATCCTTTCAGCGTAAACAAAGACCGTGTTGAAACCAAGAGGAGCTCAGCAATGAGACTGGAGTCAGGCACTGTTGCCTTTAGCTCTGAGCTGTCCAGTCCCTGGTGCTGAAATGGGTGGGACATCAAGGGTGGATAGGAATTGATTTCTTTATTCGTCTGATGTTAATCTAATCCTGGAGTTTAAACGGTGGTTGTTGCTCTTCCCTTAGATCACGATGATGACCAAACCATACGGGAAGAGCTCCGGAGATGTGACCGAACTGGTCAGCTCTTTGGGCTGGATCGAGGAGGATCTGAGTTCTCAAGATGGGGACCAGAATTCTGAAACAGGGGACCGCTACAACCCCATCAGGGGTAGCAACCGTGGCCCTGTGGATCTCGGCAGCGAGGACATGGAGGAGGAAGAGGAAGAGGAAGAGGAAGAATCTGGTCTGGATGGAGAGAAAGCACCAAAGCGGAGAGGTCCCAAGAAGAAGAAGATGACCAAAGCCAGACTGGAGCGCTTCCGTGCCCGTCGGGTCAAGGCCAACGCTAGGGAACGTACACGCATGCATGGACTGAACGACGCCTTGGACAACCTCCGGAGAGTCATGCCCTGTTACTCCAAGACTCAGAAGCTGTCCAAGATCGAGACCCTGCGGCTGGCCCGCAACTATATCTGGGCTCTTTCTGAGGTTCTGGAGAATGGCCAATCACCAGAGAGTCATGGCTTTGTGGAGATGCTCTGCAAGGGGCTCTCGCAGCCCACCAGCAACCTTGTGGCCGGCTGCCTCCAGCTGGGACCTTCCACCATGCTGATCAACAAGCTGGACGACAAGTGTGGTGGTCCGGGAGCTGGTGGAATGGGTGCTCAACAAGGACACACCCTGAGTTACCCATCTCCTGGCCTTCCCAGCCCACCATACGGTTCTTTGGAGGCTTCTCATCTGCTTCATCTGAAGGGCTTCAAAGGGCCAACGTACGAGAACCACTCGCCCAATGACTGCAGCAACGGAACGCCACCATACGACGGTCCACTCACTCCACCCCTCAGCATCAGCGGCAACTTCGCCCTCAAGCAAGAGCCATCACCCCACGAATCTGAGAGGAATTACACCCCACACCCCACACACCCAGCCCACTATATCTCCTCTCACCATTACCCTCCGACCTCCATGTCTGGAATCCCTGGGGCCCAGGGCCATGCACTGTTCCCAGGCTCAAGGTACGAGCTTCCTTTAGACATGGCCTTTGAGTCGTTCGCACCTCCGCACATGGTGAGCTCACAGATGAGCACCATTTACAGTGAATGAACTGCCAAAGCTGCAAGAGGCCCCTGACAGTTCCTGGTACATAGAGTGCAAAAGTTTGGGTGCGAACGGTCAAATGACACCTTTAGTCGATTTTCTAAGTGAAAATAAGTGAACATCATCCACAGAGAGCACACATCTGCTCATTGCACAATTGCTCTGTTGAATATAACACAAAAATGTTAAAACCGTGCCCTCATCTATAGGAATGTTTGGTCATGTGTGAACTCATTTTCACTTAGAAGACCAACAAACTGTCATTTAACCAGAGGTTTTCAACATTTCTCCACGCAACTGTGTACAGAGATCAAGCAGAGACATAAAGGGACATCTTGCAGCCACTATGTCTGTGATCCAGTGAGCACCGAGCCCAATTCCTCGACTTTGAAGCCACATTCAAGAGAGACAGAGACTCTTATTTTGACTAATTTATTCTTGTATTCCTCACTGCTGAGTTTTGTGATTTGTTCTGGACTTTCCTCTCCCACGGACTCAGTAAGAATCTTATGCATATCCTGTGAAGACCGTAAAGACCACAAACACACGCACATTTCCCTAAAGCCTCAAAAAAGAATTGTCTTCTGCTTATTTTGATAAACACCCTCTAAAATGTTCAACATTAAAGCAATACATTTTGCCATATGAACAAAAATGTTTTTATTTATAGCTGTATTTAATATTTATTTTGACTGTATGTTTTTAATAGCATCGGTCAGCACTGGTTTATCACGTTCTTGGTACGCTGCCAGTCATTGCTACCATTCCTCATGAAGTATTTAATTTATTTATTGGGAATGTTTTGGGTTAATGTATTTTTTTGTGTCATTCTACACTGTATTTGTCAGTTTTGGAAAATGTTTTGTATATATTTACCTGTTTCGCACTTATAAATAAATATTCTTATATTATATACAAATGCAATCTGCACGTGTTTCATTGGCTGCTTTTTTCGTCTCAGATTCTGTAAAAAAGAAATAATAAATAAAATAAAACAAAAGGTTTTTGATCAAATGCTTCATTAGTTTTAACACTGTCTGAATATTTTCTACAACATTGAGCAAAACTAATCTCTAATCTTTAGCTCTATACTAGAGTGTTCATCCCTCCATGTCACAGTGTCAAGATTCCTTCATATTAATGGCCTTTGTACTATGTGTAATTAGAAAAATGACCCAAATGGAATCCTATCCTGCTTGAAAGACAATCTATTTGACAAAAACCTGTGTCCAAAATGGGCGGCTCCAGGGACCTGGAGGTTGTGGGTTCGATTCCCGCTCCGGGTGACTATCTGTGAGGAGTTGGTGTGTTCTCCCTGTGTCCGCGTGGGTTTCCTCCGGGTGACTATCTGTGAGGAGTTTGATGTGTTCTCCCTGTGTCCGCGTGGGTTTCCTCCAGGTGCTCCAGTTTCCTCCCACAGTCCAAAAACACACGTTGGTAGGTGGATTGGTGACTCAAAGTGTCTGTGTGTGTGAGTGAATGTGTGTGTTGCCCTGTGAAGGACTGGCGCCCCCTCCAGGGTGTATTACCGCCTTGTGCCCAATGATTCCAGGTAGGCTCTGGACCCACCGCGACCCTGAACTGGATAAGCGGTTACAGATAATGAATGAATGAATGTGTCCAAAATGGTACATGTAACTCACAAAAGACCAAAAATCATACTTTTATTGGTTTCACTGATCACTTTCTCCCAAAACGTAGTGACAAAGAAAATCTAAGAGTGAAACGTTTATAGAATAGTTGGATTACACCATTTTCAAACATGTTCCTATAAACAAGTGAACTGGTAATAGGTGAGTGCATCATGATTGGTATAAAAGGAATATTCACCAAAGGCTCAGCCTTTTCTAAATGGATCTCTACACTGTACTAAACTGTGAGAGAATTGTCAAACAGTTCAAAATTCAACATTATCAAAGAAAGATTGCAAAGAATTCAGGTCTTTCTGCACCTGCCTTCCAGAATACGGTGAAACACTGAGGAAATCAGGAGTCCAGTATACGTTAGGGTATGAGGTAGAGCATTGCCCATGGCACGGCGGTCCTGTGTGTGCTGAAGGTACCATTGATGTGGAGGTGTATACTGGGATTTAAAAAAAAACACTCACATAAAACACTGTGTATCTTCTCTGATGCTAATAGTGTTAGACTCAGAAACAAAACTTACACACCTTACGTTTATAAAATGCAAACCGTCTAAGATGGGGGCTGTAAAAATAATATTCTAGTTTACTATTTTGTGTAATTGGTCATAGTTATTGGTGACTTTTTTCTTCTCCAATAGTAATTAGCATATATTTTTACATTTAGCTGTAAGTGCTACCGAGGAACAAAGAAAACCATGTGTAGGGTTAGGTTCCATTAGGTGCAATTTTGCAATGGACCAATGAACAAATTCATTATAAATACACACACACACACACACACACACACACACACACACACACACACACACACACACACACACAGATTGGTCCATTTGTCACAACAACAACACAAAAGAGAATTATGATATTTTTTGACAGATTTTGGTCCAATAACAAACAATCATTCCATTTTTCACAAAGATTCCAAGATTTCACAAAGCTCCACTGTAAAAGAGAACATTTTTGAAGTTTAAACTGAATTCATATTTTTACTTTTGTTGATCTAATAAAATTATCGAATATTTTGAATAAAACCAGTTGCTTGTTGCCTATGTTTTAGGATTGAACTGTGAAGCATTTTACAGTCACAAAGCATAAAGAGTGTGTGTGTATATGTGTGTGTGTGGTGGGAACAGAGGGAAACTGTATGAAGCTGTAAGTCAGGTCACACTGGCCTCAGGGAGCCATGGGAAATCAGGACTAAGGAACAGGTGATTCTCACTGCTGCCCCTTTCACTCTCACTCATATTTTCCCAGCATTCTCAGGCCAGCAGCATAACGCCCAAACAACAAAACAAAAAAACACAAAGCAGAGTGAAATTCATACATTCTGAATAATAAAGGTTCCCCAGTGATTCATCACTTTAATTGGCACATTATGTGGAGGTTCTTTTAAGTGCGTCGTACACCAGAGTGGTTCATCCACTGGACCATACACTAAAAATCCTTTGGGGGTGTTTTTGGTTTTAAGGAATTGGCCAAGAGAACTTTTATGCCACATTTATTGTTAGGAAAATTAAAATCAACCAAGAAGAATATATGAAGAGAAAGAATTCATGCGAAAAATCAACCAGTCAGTTATTCTAAATTTGCAGATCTGGTTCTTTAAAGAACCATCCACTGAAAGTTGTTTGAATCAGATTCATGTTCCAAGGAACCTTTAAGTGCAGCAAAAAAAGTGTGGCTGGATATGCACCATTATATAAATGTTCCTGCTGGGATTCTTGTCTAAACACATGAAAGTTACAAATGCAGCTGGAGAAATAAAATACACCCCTTACGTAGCTGAACTCCTGCACATCTACTGTATGGCTCAAACACGTAGGCCCTAATGGCATCCGATGCTGGTCTTCTCTCTGTCCCAAAATTCACCATGGTCACTCCTGGGGACAGATCATGTGCTGTCATGGCTCCCAAAATAAAGAACACATTGCCACCGTCAATGTCCATTCATTCATTCATTCATTCATTATCTGTAACCCTTATCTAAGTTCAGGGTCGCGGTGGGTCCAGAGCCTACCTGGAATCATTGGGCGCAAGGCGGGAATACACCCTGGAGGGGGCGCCAGTCCTTCACAGGGCAACACAGACACACACACACCTACGGTCACTTTTGAGTCACCAATCAACCTACCAACGTGTGTTTTTGGACTGTGGGAGGAAACCGGAGCACCCGGAGGAAACCCACGCAGACACAGGGAGAACACATCACACTCCTCGCAGACAGTCACCCGGAGGAAACCCACGCAGACACAGGGAGAACACACCACACTCCTCACAGACAGTCACCCGGAGGAAACCCACGAAGACACAGGGAGAACACACCACACTCCTCACAGACAGTCACCCGGAGGAAACCCACGCAGACACAGGGAGAACACACCACACTCCTCACAGACAGTCACCCGGAGGAAACCCACGCAGACACAGGGAGAACACACCACACTCCTCACAGACAGTCACCCGGAGGAAACCCACGCAGACACAGGGAGAACACACCACACTCCTCACAGACAGTCACCTGGAGCGGGAATCGAACCCACAACCTCCATGCCCCTGGAGCAGTGTGACTGCGACACTCCCTGCTGTGCCACCCTGTCAATGTCAAGTGGGAAAAAATGATATCTTAATACTGATATCATTTTGATCCCGTTGTGCATCCCTCCAGGTTCTAGACTGTTAAAGTAAAAAAAAAAAAAAAAAAAAAAAAAAAAAAATCTCAACAAACTAAGGGGCAGCATTTCTGTGTTCATCAGGCGCTGGTTCAGTGGGTGCCAAATTGATGCCTCAGTGAACCTTCAGCTGAGTGTCTGGAGCACATTGCATAGCTCCACTGCAGTTCTCCAATCCTGCCACAGCTTCCTTTCTTTCCCAGTGTTTTCTGCAATCGAACCGAGAGCCGTCCTTGACTGCAGCTTTGTGATATTGGTCAACGTTGAGGTTCTTCAGCTCTGAACAAAGAGGAGGGTGATGGAGTGTGGAGCTGGAGTGGAAAAACTAGGGGGAACAAGTGTTTGTGTGCATGTGAGAGAAAAGAGAGAGTGTGTGAGCCTGCATGTGTTTATTATTGCCCAAAAAAAAGGGGGGTGGTGGGTGTGAGGGAGGGGGGGGGCACCTCAGGCTCGGGCTGTTGTCCGTCAAGTGGAGGCGCTCAGCAACATCTCAGTGAGGTTTGTCTTTTCCAGCCTTGGGCAGGGAGAGAGATGTGAGGGAGAAAAAGGGAGCGATTGTTTTTGGTGCGGGCGCCACTGGTCCATTGTAAGTGCAGCCTGTTCTTTCTCTTGACCTCTGACCTGCATTGTTGTGAGGCTACTCGTTCAGGAGGCTGAGACAGCTGGGGGAGCGGCAGGGGGGCTGTCGGACAGCTGAGGCACACACACACACACAGAGCACGAGAGCGAGAGAGAGAGGGAGAGAGACTGAGACAGAGAGGGGAGTGAGAGAGAGAGAGAGACTGAGACACAGAAGACAGATACAGAGAGAAGATGCAAAAGATGCAAAAAAGCAGCTGAATGAGATTGCTTCTTCCTCTTTTTCTTAAGTGACACATAGCTCCACACAGCCGCAGAGACAGCAGACAGGTGTGCAGAGGGACTGAAAAAGATGGAGGGATAGGAGGGGGGTGGTCCATGGCCTAGCTGTTGGGACTGCGCTTTGTTTTGCTGCTATTAGGACTGTTTTGGTTGGTAAAAGTGGAAGAGGGGGGAGGGGTCGGATTAGGAAAAATGAAAATAGATGCTAAGCCAAAGACCTCAACACAACTTCAGCACAATGAGTTGGATATTAAGCTTTCAGTGAACAAACGAATGTACTGATGGTAAAGGGTGGATGCCGGGAAAAACTCATAATGTATTTACAGTGCCATTGTTTAAAACGCTTTTGTAATATAATTCATAATTCCTTGGATAACCATGATATAAATAAACCAGCTACAACAGTGGAGGTCCTGTATTCATTCATTTTCTGTAACTATTTCATCCAGTTGAGAGTAATTCTGTGAGGAAACCCACACAGACACTGGGAAAACACATCACACTCCTCATAGACAGTGACCCGAAGTAGGGTTTGAACTTACAACCACCGGATCCTGGAGCTGTGTGCCGGCGACACTACCTGTTGTGCCACTTCAGTGTCGCGGTGGGTCCGGAATCTACCAGGAACCAGTGCGTGCAAGGTGGGAACACACCCTGGAGGGGGCGCTAATCCATCGTAGGGCAACACAGGCTCACACATTCACGAACACACATGGACACTTTTGAGTCAACAATCCACATGTTTTTGGAACGTGGGAGGAAACCAGAGCACACAGAGGATACCCACTCAGACTCAGGGAGAACACACAACTCCTCACAGTCAGTCACCTGGAACAGGGCTAGAACCCAGAACCCCAGGAACCTGGAGCTGACAGTTACGCTAACGGTTGGTTGCGTCATCGTGGATTTATTATTGTTATTGTACTAAACATTCACCATCACATTTATATTAAACTCTGAGAAGCAATTGGAAGTGGAGAACACAGTGGGTCGTTTGCTCTGGGGAGACTTAACTATTATTTTCTTTTTTCAATTTTCAATTTTAAGACTTGAGAAACATAGCGAGAGCAGCTGTGGTTTAATGGTTAGGGGTGTGGGCTTGGTACTGGAATAGTGCTGGTTCGCTCCGTATTATAGCCACGTTTCAAAACAAGCAAACAATAACAACAACAAAATAAGGCGTGTCCTGAGGGCGGTCTAAGGAGTAAAATCCATATAGCCAATACTGGGGAGTGAAACCTTTAAAATAATATATTTAAAACCCTACATGACAAATATCCTTACAAAATGATAATAATTAAATTCAGCTTTTATTAAGATTACTGAAAATTCAGAAGCAAGGAGATCGGAGTGTCCAGTTGCTCTTGGTTTGTGCTGACAGTGAAGACCATTCAGAAGCTAGTGGGAACACGAGTGGAGCGTGGTGACAATCAGAGGTCCCACAGGGGACACTGCCTTCAGTGACCTCTGCCTTCCAGCGCACACTCTTGTCCCAGGAATTTGTGAAGCTGCTTGGGTCACCTCTTTCTATCTTTTCATTCCAAGACCTCTCTGAGCAGGTTTATTTTATTAAAATGCTAGCTCAGGCAAAAAATGTACAAAATGCATCCAAATTGTAGGATGGTGGTGCAGCAGGTAGGTGTCGTGGTCACACAGCTCCAGGGACCTGAAGGTCATGGGTTCGATTACCGCTCCGGGTGACTGTCTGTGAGGAGTTTGGTGTGTTCTCCCGGTGTCTGTGTGGGTTTCCTCCGGGTGCTCCGGTTTCCTCCCATGGTCCAAAAACACACAATGGTACGTGGATTGGTGACTCAAAAGTGTGTGTGTTGCCCTGTGAAGGACTGGCGCCCCTCCAGGGTGTATTCCGGCCTTGCGCCCAATGATTCCAGGTAGGCTCTGGACCCACCGCGACCCTGAACTGGACAAGGGTTACAGATAATGAATGAATGATCAAAACTATGAACATAACAGGCAATGATATGGTGGCTAACAACAGTGATTAACAACATGAGTTTGTCTATTTGAGATACATTCTAAACATGCTACCTTGCTAACAGTTGGTTGCTTTTTAACCACATTAGCTATCTAGCGTTCTCTTTTTTTTGCCTCTGGAAGGTAACGTGAACCCCAGTTGAATCCTCCCTTGCCGGGGCAGATTTTGGAGAGGTAGTACATGTACATCTGTACAGCACACATCTGATTCTAGGTTTGTTTCTACTAAAATGTTTCTGTTATTATTTGTATAAAAATGAAAGGCTGTAACAAATGAAAACTGACCCACAGCGATGTTAGGGGAACTAAAACTGCAGATGCCAATTTATTTAGCTGTAATTTCATAGAGTCAGTAATGTGCCGGTTCATTCTGTTTTACTGTAAGTGGACAGACTATAACTGTGTGTTAATTAATTCATTGTCTGTAGCCGCTTATCCAATTCAGGGTCGTGGTGGGTCCAGAGCCTACCCGGAATCACTGGGTGGAAGGGGGAGGGGGCGCCAGTCCTTCACTGTGTATTCAGTGGCACCTAAAAAATTAAATAGTTTTAATCTGAGTATACCCGGAGGGGGCGCCAGTCCTTCACTGTGTATTCAGTGGCACCTAAAAAATTAAATAGTTTTAATCTGAGGCACCTTGTCAGCCAAAAAGTCCAACTAAAACCATCACCAGTATTGGGGGAAATCATGGAACAAAAGGTAGTATCGCTGTCACACAACCCCAGGATGCTGGGGTTGGGGTTTCAAGCTCTACCTCAGGTGAATGTCTGGGAGGAGTTTGGTGTGTTCCCCCTGTGTCGGCATGGGTTTCTTCCCGGTGCTCTGGGATCCTCCCACAGTCCAATACACATGTTGGTAGGTAGACTGACTGTGTAAAGCATCCACAAGTACACTGTGAGGAACTGGGCCCTTGTTCAGGGTGTGTTCCTGCCCTGTGCCCAGTGATTTCAGGTGGACTCCGGACTCCCCGTGACCCTGTACTGGATAAAGCTGTTACAGGATATGAATGAATGAAAGGGTTGTACTATTGGCTTATTATTGGACCTATATATATACACAGACGGTGGCAATACAAATTATTTTAAATGATAATATTGGCAAATGGTCAAAATGTTGTATATTCATTCTCTATCACTGTAGAACTAGGGATAGATCAGTAAATAAAAAGTGATTTGGTTAGGACCAAGAAAGAAGCAACAAAATATTTCACCACTTTTGGAAATTGATTTGATTTTGTTAAACGTTATCAACTTTTCCGCCCACACCTCTGCAATGAAATCCGTATGAAAATGTCAAGCTTACAACTGTGAAGATATTGTGTGTACACACTGACGGGGCTCTTCAAATGGCATCCTATCCTCTCCTTCAACCCATTCTTTTGTTGCTTGTGGCTGAAGTAGAGAGGCAGGACGGGAGTTGAGGTTTAAAAAAAAAAGGCAAGAGAGAGATGAAGAGAGGATGATGGGACATTAAAGTGCAGTCTGAAACCTCTCTCTCTCTCCCTTTCCCCCTCTCGTTTTTGTCTCTCAGTGGCACTAATCCACTGGCCAAACAACACGAACTCCCACTAAATGAAAGGTCCTGATCCACAGGGGCGAGATGAGGGATAAAGCATTGTGATTAAGATTGTATTAATGGGGCCATAGGAGGCTGGAAGGCTTTAATCAGTGACTGTGCTGCCCTAATCCTTTGCCTTTAAGCTGCTGCTAACACTGTGATCCTCCCTCCTCCTGAGCCACGTCACACATACACACAATCTCACACACGAAAAAGAAGGGCCAAGGTGCCAGAGCAGGAGTCCAGTGAAACTGAGACAGAGTGAGCGAGACCCAGGGAGCAGCTGGGAAGAGAAACAAGAGAGATGGGGCCAGAGGGAAGAGAAGCTTTGGGAAAAGAAAGACAAAGAGAGGCCGAATTGAATGGGCATGAACAGGCCGAGGTGAAAGGGACAGAAGAAGAAAAAGACGGATAGTGTGGAAAAGAAAAGTTAGGAATAATTCATGCAAAATAAAGAACGCAGGTTTTCCATCTCAAACTTCTTTTCTTCATCGCCACTCAAAATAGCTGCAAGTTTTTCAAGTGCCATAAAATTAAACACTCAGAAAATATACATTTAAAAGTATATTACACAAAAACTCAGGTGGGTCCACCTTTGTCTTTATTACACCTTCCACGTTTATATTTTTTGATCTGAAAACACCAGCAGCTTCTTTGTATGATTTTCACATATTTGGGTTTTTCTGCCTTTCACTTTCCTTAACAATGTCTTCTTGACCATCCCACGTCCTTTCAGACCTCTAACGTTAAGATGGCAGTTTTACTTGATGGTGACAGTCTTGGTGGTCTGTCAAGTCTTGGATGGTTTTTAGGAGTTCCATTTTCCTTATGCATCTTGTATCTCCCAGAAATTGACCTTTGACTTTGCACAGTACTGTTAAGCACCTCCTTTGCCATTCCATCCATCCATCCATCCATTATCTGTATCCGCTTATCCAGTTCAGGTTCACAGTGAGTCCAGAGAATACACCCTGGAGGGGGCGCCAGTCCTTCACAGGGCAACACACACACACTCACACCTACGGACACTTTTGAGTCGCCAATCCACCTACCAACGTGTGTTTTTGGACTGTGGGAGGAAACTGGAGCACCCGGAGGAAACCCACGCAGACACAGAGAGAACACACCACACTCCTCGCAGACAGTCACTCAGAGGAAACCCACGCAGACACAGGGAAGACGCACCCACTCCTCACAGACAGTCACCTCCAGGTCCCTGGAGCTGTGTGACTGCGACACTACCTGCTGCGCCACCATGCCACCCTCCTTTGTCACTCCTCTAAAGCAAAACTTGAAAAAAAAAACATGCATCAGTAAAAATATCCCTTATGTGATTCTTGAAAGTATGCATTGAAATAAAGGACTACAAATGTGTGTTCCAGCTGTGCACAGCTGCAGAGTGAGGTCATTAGGAGCTGTAAGATGTATCATCTCACTCGTCAAAATTTGCACCACTAGTAATGAAAGAAACCTCTGGAAAACTTTAACAAACAGGATTGAGTCCTGAATCTCTCCCATTTGTTTTTATTTGAACAATATATAACTGTCAAACAACTCATCCTCATGAGCTCATAGCACCAGTGGAAGCCTGACTCAGGCCCAGCTCAGAGCCCAGCCAACAGTAAAACCTACAGAAGAGTCTCAGGAAGGTTTGGGGATTAAAAGAGAGGAAGGAACGAGCCGAGCAGTATGATATTGCGAGGCAAAGGTTGTGAGGCTAAGCCTGGGCCCTCAGAGCCAGGCCCGTGAGAGTGGCGGGGTGTCAGAGTTAAAGAGCTTCTAATGGGACGGGGATGCTGTCGTGTTTACCCTGGCTGCCCCCCCTCCACACGCCTACTGCATTGTGGAGGTGGCCCAGCTTTGAGTCTCCACAATGGCTGGAGAGGAGGGACAGATGGGGGTCTCTATGGAAGAAGGCACAAAAAGAAGGCAAGGTAGGAGGGCCTGGTGTGTCGTGTGAGAGAAGAGAGGCCGAGGTCTCCTCACACTGCTTGCCATGCAAAGTAATGGAGAGAAAAAGAGAAAGAGATGGAAAAGGAAAGAAAAGAGATGGCAAAAGGGGTGGGAGAGAGGTCGCAGTGGGATTTGGAGCCCTAAGTTATTGCCTGTGCTACAGACGAAATACAGTTTATGCGTATTTGAAGCAGAGCAAGCCGAGTCGGCAAAGATAAGGGAATCGTGCAGTTTAGGATCAAGGTCATGACATTAAAATCATTTATACTTAAACATGAAGTGCTTACAGTTCAGGTAATAAACTGTACCTTTAAACGCTATGTATATTATTATACACTTATCCATTTCAGGGTCGCGGTGGGTTCAGAGCCTACCCAGAATCACTGTGCGCAGGGTCCCTCACAGGGCGATACACACTCACACATTCACTCACTTTTTTGAGTCACCAATCCACCTACCAACATGTTTTTGGACCATGGGAAGAAACTGGAGCAGCCGGAGGAAACCCATGCGGACACAGGGAGAACACACCACACTCCTCACAAACAGTCACCTGAAGGAAACACACGCAGACACAGGGAGAACACACCACACTCCTCACAAACAGTCACCTGAAGGAAACCCACACAGACACAGGAAGAACACACCACACTCCTCACAAACAGTCACCTGAAGGAAACCCACGCAGACACAGGGAGAACACACCACACCCCTCGCAGACAGTCACCCGGAGGAAACCCACGCAGACACAGGGAGAACACACCACACTCCTCACAAACAGTCACCTGAAGGAAACCCACGCAGACACAGGGAGAACACACCAGACTCCTCGCAGACAGTCACTCGGAGGAAACCCACGCGGACACAGGGAGAACACACCACACTCCTCGCAGACAATCACTTGGAGGAAATCCACGCAGACACAGGGAGAACACACCACACTCCTCGCAGACAGTCACTCGGAGGAAACCCACGCGGACACAGGGAGAACACACCACACTCCTCGCAGACAGTCACTCGGAGGAAACCCACGCGGACACAGGGAGAACACACCACACTCCTCGCAGACAGTCACTCAGAGGAAACCCACGCAGACACAGAGAGAACACACCACACTCCTCACAGACAATCACCCGGAAGAAACCCACGCGGACACAGAGAGAACACACCACACTCCTCACAAAGAGTCACTCGGAGCAGGGCTTGAACATACTTCATTATTTGTTAGTTTCAAGGCAGAATTCCACATCAAATGAAGTATTTTAAAAGAAACTGTTCTAAAGTAATGACTAATGCAACACTTAAAAAAAAAACACAGAGCAGGAGCGCAGTCAGACTGCACTATTTCACACTGAGTGATGAAGTCCTCCACTAAAGCTTCCTTAGCTGAGCCACGTCAGTCCGTCAAAAGCTTTGAAAATTAATCTACACTGACGTTTGTCTGGCTATTCCGTTTTTAATCTACCCTGAAAGGTTGAGCTTAAACAGACTTTTTTTGGGTAAACATTTTAGTGCATCTTGCAGCAGGGGAGCTTAAAGACATTATCAGTGTGGTTTCAGAGCCAAAAGGAAACTACAGTGTATAGCACGCATAAATACTCGTTATATATAATGTTGTTCGGTTATGAAATCCTGTTCATGAAATGATGAAGAAATAGATTAAAAAACAGCAAAATGAACCTCACTCACTGGGGTTTGTAAATCATAGTGATTTTGCATTATTTAATTAATTCCCCATCAGATTTATTTAGGATTGATGATGGAAATAAGTCATTTCCATTGTTACAGTAGTAACAGGGCATTTTAAGCATTTAACCAATATGCACCCCTCAATAACACTCTTTAGGTCATTTTACCAAATGCTTAAATGATTCGTCCTCAGACTCTTTTCAAAATTCCACACAGCCATGTATTTATTTAAAAAGAGCTACAGCCAAAATATTACAAAATCAAGCAGGTTTTCTTTATCATTTGTTACAAAAGAGGCCCATTTGAAAGCGTTTATCTGTTTGTTTTATTCTTAAGTTACTTTACATTGTTGGATCCCACTGTGGATAAGAGGTGCATAAGGATTTATTCTGAAAACATTCATGAGAAATCTGCATGTAGCCGAACTAGGCCTATTTTTCTGTATTTCTGTACACTGCAGTGATGGAGCTAGGAAAGACAAGCTCTGCTCGTGTTGGCCCCATCTGTTCCAAACAATATGAGAAGCCCAGAGCAGAGCCCTTTAAAACGAAGACATGCAGAACGGGCTTTAGTGATGGAAGCGTTTAGGTCAGGATCAAGGCTGGGTTAGGTTAAGGACTTATGATAGGCACTTCTGAGGGGGAAATCGTCACGCCAAAAGTCAGTCTCATGCGCTGTGCCCTGCTGAGGCCAGAGTGCGTGGCCTTCATGGAGTGGCCTCCTGCGCTCTTGTGAGTTTAACCCCACACCTCCAGGTGAGGCCCTCATCATTAATTTGCTCAGCATGTAATAAGCAGTGAATGGTTTTGATTATGGGGTTGGAGCTACTCTGGGTGAAGTGCTTGTGTGTGTGTGCGCGTGCGAGAGAGAGAGAAGGGGGGTGGGGTGTTGAGTAGAAGTGAGGGAGACGAGGGAAAAGCCCCTGTGTAAGATGAGGAGCGCTGAGGGACTGGGAGGGAGGAACCGCGCTCACAGCAACAGATGGGCCCCAATGGCGCTCTCTCAGGTTGTAAACTTTCTGTTAGGAACATCTGTCCGTTTGTCCATATGCCACTCATTCGCGAGAGCTGAGACGAGTGACTAACCAGCTTCTGTGTTTAGAGCCAGCCTTCCGACACCCGTCAAACTCCAGAGTGATGAGACAGAGAGCGACGGGCTATGAGCAAAACTAGGAACAGAGCTGATTATTGTTCCCGGCTCTTTATGAGACGTGGGGAGGAAAATTAATAAACATCACTAAGGGTGGACCACTAATTGCCAATGCTAATTGCTTGATTATCATAAAGACTAAATACTGTACAAATCCCCGGCACCTGCTACAGTTGGCATTTACACACGCAGCTGGTGCACCGCAGTGTCCACGGATCAGCACTGGGCCACTTCAATTACACAAAGCAATTAAATCATAAATGTACATGCATAGAAATAATAAAAATATAATTATTATATTATAGTGAACAGAGGAGTCTTCAGCACTCTTCCTCTCCACTGTTACATCACTCCTCCCTCACTTTTTTTTTATTTGGGAAAATGTCTTATTTTTCTATTTGCTCCGTAGTGAGGGGATAAAGGAGAATTAAGCAGCTGATCGGGGCTCAGTGTCCAGAGCGCTGCATTAGACATTAATCCAGGACAGAGGAAGGGGGAGATGGGATAGTACCTCTAATCCCCCACACCGCCCCCATCCAACTCACACAAACACTTCTCTTCATCAGACCTTACAAAAGTGACATTTTTCCCCCTTCAGTTCATAACACACAGAGTTAATAAATAGGTACATGAATGCAGTTAGGCCTTAGAGAATTTTACTAAATAAAAAAAAATAGCGCATAAAATCAATGGAACATGCAACTTTGATTTGATCCAGAAGGTTCTAGAAAAACAGTTGTTCCATGATTGTGACTGAACCTAGACCAGTTTAATCCTTCTGAAAGGCAGAGATTTATGGAAACGTTTACAGCTAAGTTGTCTGATGCCGAGCGATTGTTCTATAACACTTTAAAAAATGTGGTGAGGTACATTCAGTGTGTTTTAAGGCAAAATAATCCACCCCTATATTTATTTTATTCAGCCCTAGATGTCCTTGTAATATACATTACAAGAAATATATGACATGTTTATGTTGACAGAGTAAACAACCATTTTATAAATCAGGTTTCTATCAAAAGCACGATACAGAAATGTGATACTCTAAGTTTCTCTAATACACATCCTTTCATATCAAACCACTCTGCGTGATTAGTTTATACCACTGTGGACCTATGAGGGATTTCTGGTACTAAACTGGTTGAATTCCACTCTAAGGAAAAGTCATAAAAATCAGTAACATGAGACTTATGGATTGGAAACATTTACCTGAACAAACCATCACTCTAAACAACAAACTTTGTCTTCTCCCCTTCCTCCAAAACACTAAGGGGTCTCCACAGTGACAGATGTTGCTGGGGCAACAGTTGGTATTGAGAGGGAGTGGCTTAAGGCCATCTGCCCAGGGTCAAGGTTTGGATGAGTGGGGGGTTTCAAAAAAGACAAGTGGAAAAAAAAAATAGCTGTGGCAACTTCAGCCGAAAGACTGAAACTGTGGTAAACATTTCGTGTATTCATTTGTCACGCGGCCACAGGCCTGTGCTCAGGTTTAACGGGAAGACGGAGCAAACAGTGAAAATAATGTTTTATCGGCACTTCAATATCCGTCCGCAGTTTGAACTGAAACACTGCCTCCTTGTGGTTAAGTGATAATATACACTCAAAACAAGTGCCTACCTTTTAATTCAAAATGGGGAAAATTGCTTTAAAATTATATATTTATTTATTTTACACAAATTATGGGATAAAACAAAGAAAGTTATGACGCAATATCAAAAAGAATGTGCAGATTTTTGCAGATTTTCTCAACTTCATCACGGAAATGTGCAATCTTCATGTGTGAGATTTTTCTCTGGAAAGAAAAAAAAAAATAAAAAAAATGAATATTTTAGTAAAAAAAGAAAAGCTTCCAGAAGACATCCATTTAGAGAACCCACTCCAAATTTCTAACTGCATCAAAGGAAAAACTGATAGTACTATCCCAGAAAACAAGGAACGTCCCCGGACGTTCAAAATAGGTCTAAAAGTAGTCTGTCCGTCAAGGACATATTTTAAACGTCAATGGACGTCCAAAATCCATCTTAATAAGTTAGTTAAGTGGTGACCAATTAATAACGTCAATGGACGTTCAAAATACGTCTAATAGTCGTCTTTTCAATGTCCGTGTTTGGACGTCTTTTCAACATTCATTTTCAACCTTAAGAGAATTGTTCATTAGACAGCAGTCATTACATTATTTCAACATTGAATCAATGGCTAATTGTTAACTGGGATAAAACTCAAATTACAAACAATGTTCTGTGATAATTCAAACAGTGAATAAAATGTATAAGTTTTACACCAGCCACATACAAACTACAGTTTGAGAGTTTCCTTCTCAAACATACTGTTCCACCTTAAATGATGCAGAGCTTCTGAACGTAAACAAACTAAATAAGAGTTCCCCACAATCGTAGATGTTCACTTTAAATGGTACAGATTTTCCATTCTTTCATAATGTCTTAAAGGAACACACACCAATCAGCCACAATACTTAAAAATATAACACTAATTTTCTTGTTACAGTGGCATTTGAGTGGGATCCATTAAGCAGCAAATGATCTGTAGGTTCTTGAAGTTATATTGGAACCAGGAAACATGGGTTAATATAAAGATCTGTGTGACTTTCGCAAGGGTCAAGTTGTGATGACCATACTGTTTTGCTCAGAGCACATCCAAAAGAGCAGATCTTGGTGCATTCCGAGTTGTACTAATTCCAAGAAAGGACAACAGGTAAACTATCGACAAGTGCATGGGTGCCCTTCAGGTCCAGTACTATAAAAGATTAACATTGTGTCACCTAACAACTTTCAAAACCAGCTTTAACTTTGTCAGCAATTTGCACTACAGTTATTCACTTTGCCAGCGAGTGATTTTAATTTTGTGGCTGATCAGTAAACATTCATACTTACTATGTAGTTGCAAATGCGCCCACGCTCTAGTTGGAAAAACTCAATGGCTGTGAGTTCATCCCAAGGCTTCATCTGAAGAAAGGCACAGTTTGGAGAACGCTTGGCGTGCTCAGACCTTACACAGACACAATGTAATGTAATTTAATGTGCAACGTACAACAAAATGTGTCTTCTGCATTTAATCCATCTGTGGATGTGAACACACACTACGGGTTGTGAACACACCCAGACAGAGCGGTGAGAAGCCATCACTGATGCCTGCACTGTCAGACAATTTGTCTCTGTGGTGGTACCCTCAAGGCTACACATTTGTACCTTTTTCTATTATAATTGTAGATTTTTAAGTTGTGTTGTATGTTTTTTTTTTCCTATAATCAAAACTTACAAATATTCACCTCTCCTTCTGGAGAAGAGAATGTAATGTACCTTTAGGAAACACAACTGGACTTTTAAACACTGTTGTACCTTTAGTGAACATTAATGTACCTCTAACATGCCTTTTTTTTCCCCCTGAGTGTGGCAAGCGTTTGGGAGTTCGGTGCCTTGCAAAAGGGCACTTAAGCCATGGTTGTTCCTGCCGGTCCTGGGGAGTGAACTGGCAAACTTCTGGTACCAAGCCCAGTCCTCTAACCATTAGTCCAAGGCTGCCCCCTTGGGGGTGACGTTAAGACCATGTAGAGCATGTCTAATGCACTTTCTTACTTCTGCGCCTGTAGTATTCTACAGATCTGGAGTTGGGATCTCTGGTATAATGCGCCCACGAAATCATTTAAAATACGTAAATGTTGTGTGTGCTGATTTGTAGAACCTCAAGGCCATAAATTATATACTTCTCAATATCTGGGCACTTTTTAAACCCTGTAAAAATATCAGCTGAGGCCTTACCAGAGGACTGTTCTGGTTAGCATATAACATGGAGTCTTGCAGTCACAGTTAATGAACATTTGGGGCACATATAAATATAGTAAAAGTGAGTAACATTACCAGGGAATGTCTTCAGGCTCCCAGCCTTCCAGCTCTTTGAGGCAGTAGAAACAGCAGACCACATCAGGCTCATTCTCACTGGGACAATGCACAAAACCTGCCTTGGCCATCTGAAGGCAGACAGAGTGGCATGAATCCATACAAACAATAAAAAACAATATGAATTTGGTATGAGAAAACTACACTGAATGAACATTGCTTTAACTGATATGTTGTGCTTTTTAACTCAAACAGCAGCAAAAATTAAGCAATAGTGACAGTTTTATTGTGGCAGCCACATGCAGATAATTGAATCACAGAAAAGCAGGAAGGTCAAAGGCATTTAAGACATCATTAAAACAAAGAAAAAGATTTGGGTTTCATATGTTACTGTATAAAACTGTGTTAAAAACCCAGACAATGCCACAGATATGACGAAACACTCTCACACAGGAGCACAGGGGTCTGTATTTATACTTCAGTGTAAGAGTAATGCTCTAGGATCAGAGTCGTCTCTCATTTACAAGGATCTTACTGACAGGACCAGATCCTACACCATCCATCTTACCTTTAGAAGCTTAATTCCACAGCACAGCTAAGTTACATTAGACTGTAAGTGAGCTCACTACAGGCCAGTTTCCAAAACACAGCTATGTCAAGCACATTAAGTGTATATCTGCCATCTAGAAGGAACATGTTACTAGACATAAGTACACCATTGAAGTGCCCACTAATCTGTGATCTAATAAACGCATTTTTCTCACCAGCTCAGGGGTGCACTGACAGTCCTCACGGAAAGGCCAGTCAGAGAATGTCTGTAAGCGTTTTTCGTAGCTGTACATTTGGTCAAAACACTGGAATCTTGCAGCAATTATTTCAAAATGGGACATGACTGGCGCAAACTTCCTACGAGAAGAACAGAGAACCACTCCGTCAGCAAACACGATTCCACATGGAAAAAAACAACAGGTACAACAAGGTGATTCAGTGACGTCTGATTAACCTTCACTGCCTTGTGAAGATTTTCCCAACTGCCGTTTTGGCCACTACATTTCGCGCCATTTTGTATTCACACAGATTTGCATTTAAATCAGATTTTCATTTTTTTTTCACCCCCAGAAACTGTCTACACTATTTTTCACATCGTATCAGCGGCTTAATTTCCCGTGAATGCCTCATAAAATACAAACATAATATTAAAAACTAATAAATTAACTTAATTAAAAATATAATTAACAGTAGGTTTAAAAAATATATTTTGCACATTCGTGCAAAATGGATAAATCCCTTAATCTGTTCATCATAATTACATGTTATTAAAAATACAGCATGGGTATATGAATTACTACCTGTCTCTGCTTTCACCTGCCGCCGTTTGAAAACCCTAAAAAGCCGAAATCCTGTCTGTCGCAATCCACTCATATCAAGCTGTATTTGGAACGCTGCAGTTCATTCCACGGCACTGATTGGCTCTTTCATTGATTGGCTTTCATTGATTGGCTCTTTCATTAGCCATGACACCACACGGAAATTTAAAAAAAAGTTAAAGTTTTACTGGAGGGTGTCTTAAAAGGTTTAAATCGAAACTTAGAATGAGGGACCTTTTTATTTAAGCCCAGGTTTAAGATTTATTTGTAACATTTAAAATCGGTTCCTGCAGATTTTAATTTTTAAATAAATAAATGGATATGTCAAAATTTTACTTCTCTCCTGGATAAAATGGAAATCTTGCCGGCCCCATGATGTATGTTTCCTATAGATAAAAAATCTATTTTTAAAATCATATATTACTACTCAAAAAACCGCTGATGATAAAACACTTTTGTGGGACATTTTATGTAGTGGGTTTCAGAACACATCTGCACTAATTTAACTAAACTGAGATGTTTAAATTTAGGACATTAAGAAGTTTGCTAGTTGAAAATGAGCTAAAAGCCAAGTACTGTTCAGGAATCAAGTACTCACACACATTTTGTATTTATTTATTTATTCAGGGAGGCACGGTGGTGCAGCAGGTAGTGTCGTAGTCACACAGCTCCAGGGACCTGGAGGTTGTGGGTTCATTTCCCGCTCCGGGTGACTGTCTGTGAGGAGTGTGGTGTGTTTTCTCCGTGTCTGCGTGGGTTTCCTCCGGGTGCTCCGGTTTCCTCCCACAGTCCAAAAACACACATTGGTAGGTGGATTGGCGACACAAAAAGTGTCCGTAGGTGTGAATGTGTCTGTGTTGCCCTGTGAAGTACTGGTGCCCCCTCCAGGGTGTATTCCTGCCTTGCGCCCAACGATTCCAGGTAGGCTCTGGACCCACCGCGACCCTGAACTGGATAAGCGCTTACAGATAATGAATGAATGAATATTTATTTATTTTTAAACTGTAATTATAAAATGCAAATCTGATTCTACTGTTCAAACTGTTGTAAAATTCAAACAAGTATTACTGAATAACAAAAATGAAATTCCGTAGCAGGTTTGTTCTACAATAACTCTTCTCGGACCAGATGATCTAGCCTCCACTCTTCATGTGTTCATCGATGGGCCTTGGGTACTCATAACCCTGTTGCTCGTTCACTTGTTGCTCTTCTTTGGGCATCTTTTGGTTGGTACTAGCCACTGCACACAAGATACACCCCACAAGACCTGCTCTGACCCAAACAAAAATGAACATCACAATTTGTCCCTTGACAGAGTCAAGGCTCAGATCCTAACCCTTGCCCACTTTTTTGCTTTGTACACTTTAAGGTAAAAATGGACCTTTTGCTGCCAAACATGTCCCAAATCCTGAGTTCAACTGTAACGGGATAATTATCAATGTTATTCTCTTTGTGACTAATCCACCAGCCTGGTGGCCCAGAATATACTGGAATTCAAACCGTTTCATTTGAAGGCTCAAAATTTAAAAGGAGGTCTCCCTCTGCTGGCAGAAATGATTAGTGGACACTACTTGGGGTTGCTTTTGCTGCATCAGCACTACTCATGGCTGCAGGTATTATTTTGGATTAATTAATTAATCAAGTTTGATTTTGATGGCCTGGTCATTTGACCCTACATAAGCTCACACAGTAGTCAATATGTAAACATGAATCGTGGTCCGTGGGAGCAGCAGACGGCTTTAATGGTTTGTGGTGTGAACATTTGGGAGCTGTTTATGACAGGGAGACACGGAGAAGGCCTGTGAGTGCCACAGTGTCCCTGTAACTTTATCCTCCCTGCCCCTGGCTGCTGAAATGTGCTTACTGCTCCAAAATGCAGCCCCTCAAACACCCTGTGCCCTTCTTCCACGGAGCTGTGCTCAGTGTGTGGCCTAGCACAGCACAAACATATCCTAATACACAAGTTTAGTTGCGTTTATCCTGTCGAGAAGCTTAAGACTTATTTATAAAGCACTGAAAAATTGCCTATTTTATTTTTCTGGATTTATATTATTTCCTCAGCTCCCTGACAGATGTCTGCTGAGACCTACTGCATGTTGTATGTCACCCGATACACCATCTAGTGTTTCATATTAGACATGACATTTGCCACATTCATTCTGAGGCTTGGCTTCTCTGTGGGTTCTTACAGTTCTGCAGGGTGTTTCATAGGTGAAATGAGTTACTGTGGCACTTGTCCATGGTGACAAAGATGTGGCATTGCAGAATGACTGCAGGGTGACTGTCTGTGAGGAGTGTGGTGTGTTCTCCTTGTGTCTGTGTGGGTTTCCTCCGGGTGACTGTCTGTGAGGAGTGTGGTGTGTTCTCCTTGTGTCTGCGTGGGTTTCCTCCGGGTGACTGTCTGTGAGGAGTGTGGTGTGTTCTCCTTGTGTCTGCGTGGGTTTCCTCCGGGTGACTGTCTGTGAGGAGTGTCGTGTGTTCTCCCTGTGTCTGCGTGGGTTTCCTCCCACCGTCCTAAAACACATGTTGGTAGGTGGATTGGCGACTCAAAAGTGTGAGTGTGTGTATAAAATCCTGAACAGCACCATTATTCATACTGACACTGGAGAAGATTTTATTACAGTTAAGCTGTAAAGGTCTTTTACATGTGGTTGTCATTCATGACATTGCATAACAACCAAACAGTGAAAGGTCACAGGGGCATTCCAGTATATTTTTAACGTGTGCCTGAATAAATCAGTAAGATTAGGTTCCATCTGCATTTATATATATTTTACTGTACCGCACTTAAAGGGGACATTCATTCATTAATTTGCTTTATTCTCTTCAGGGTCATGTTTGGTCCGGAGTCTACCCAGAATCACAGAACGTCACAAACCCACACCTATGGACTTAAAACTGTGAAATAAAATAAACCAGTGTTTTTTGTAGTTTATGTAAGTGTGTAACCATGGGATAAGTCATTCTGACCGAGTAACTCCCCCGATCTCGCCCTCAATAAATTAATTAGTAATAAATCAAATTAATCTGCCGTTGTCACGTGTATTTATAAGAAAGAATGTTTGTATGATGATTTATAGGATTACGTCTGTCTGTGCCACTGAGTGCACTGATTATATACGGAGAAAACGAGTAGTTAAAAGGAAACGAATCAAGCAAATCTGGCCAAAACCCAGAACTTTTGCTCCTCACTCCTCATTTCTAGGCTTTTGCACTGAACTAAGCTATGGCTCATTCTCATTTAAAGAAACAGGTGCTGAAACACGTCATACGGAACAGGGCTGCATAGACAGGGGGAGAATACGGCTGTGCTGTTTGGACCTTGTGGTATTTTGACCAAAGCATGCCATAGATGTTTCATTAAAACCCCATTTTATGTCAAAGAACTTGACATGAATGAATGTTGGTTTTGTCTTCAGTGTTTAGTCATGCAGACATTTTGAAGAGTCAGTAGGATTCTGATTGAAAGGCCCTGCAGTTTTCCCAAGGCTCTGAAGCTGAAGGTATACCTCTTGACTTATGTGTATGGTATCTCTCACTCTGTATGTCTCCATGCCTCCATTGACACTTGACTCTTCTGCTTGTCCCTCTCCCACCCGCTGTTTCCAACTCTGTCACTCTCTCTCTCTCTCTCCTTCCCACATCCACTCTCTCCCTCTCTCTCTCTCCCCCTCTCCTCTTCCTGACACAGTTGTCCTCACTTATTAAGGTTCTGCTGTGATTAGCTGCTGGAATGTCTTGCACTTGTTCTGTATTCTCAGTGTGGTGAGATCGAGTGGAGGGAGGGGGGGAGGGACATGAAGGGGGAGATGTGTTTGCTAGGTCTTTTCTCTTTTCAGCATGGCCTGTGTCTCCGCGAGCGCAAGCGTCCAGCTGCGGGACACTGCCGCACTCTCACTCGCAGCTGACCACAGTTCAGGACCATTCTGCTTCTCCATTATAGTTGGTCAGCAGAGCAGCTGAAGGCACTTTCGGGCCCCAGACGTTATTCATGCCAGAGAGGATTCTACACCAAAAACACTTGTGTCAGGCTGGAAGAGGAGCGCCTCGAGTGTGAAAGAGGAGACCTAAAGGAAAAGAGGACACAGAGGAAGAGACTTTAATGTGGGGCCCAGGTAAGAACATCCTTTTGTTTCTGAGGGCAGCTTTGATATATTAATATAATATAAAAATATTACAAGGTACAACACTGAAGAACCACTTTTGGTTCCATCAAACTATTTTTTAAATGGGATTTTTGCAATTTCAAGTAAATTCCTCTTAATGAGATGAGGAGTGGAAGTGAGGCACCTACTTGCTACATGATGTAAGTGTTTGAAACCAGTTTAAGGTCCTGTAAACACGCCCAGCGCACATCAGGAATGTTTATTTGTAAGAACCACAACTTGTTTCCTTAAGAACCTTCCATGAACAGCTTTAATAAATTATGAAAATAAAACTAAACGATAAATAATTAGATAAAATACAGATTTAGTTAAAGAGGTTTGAGCGTGAACGACCCAGTTAAAGAACGTTATATATAATGCCAGTGTTTTATCCCAATTAATGGTCATTCCTAGAACTCGTAAACCAAGAAACATTCATGAATGAAATATCTTAAAAATGTTGAAATGACTAACTTCTATTGGTCAAGGAATGCTTTCCCCGGCAGCGTCTCAGTATGTTCTTTGGGTGTCTTCACAGCTACCAATATAGATGTAAACATACACTAAATAACTGAACTACAAACTGAACTATTTACAGCAGTGTTAATGTCATGATGCAACCTCTGTGAGCTATACATCAGAGTGTAGGACATAAACAGTTAGTATGTGATCGGATCAAGCTTATGAGGTTACAGCCCTTTCTGACTCGCTGTCTGTCCGTCTCCGAGCACAGTCATGTCAGTCTTGTCATTAACAAGATTGGATTACTTTCACAGTAACAGCAAAGCACCGTAACATTCAAAAACACTTGACAAAGCAGCTTGTTTAATTTTATAGGGTCATATCCTTGGCAAACCCAGACTTAAATACAGTCCTCATGCAGCCGTTGTTCTTATTAATAATGCACGGTTGAGTTTATGAGTTTAACCTCAGAGGTCAGGAACAGGCTCGGCTAGAAACCACAGAACGCATTGACACACAGACCGGTTCACAGGAATGATCACGCTGTTTCGTACGCTGTGCAACTAATGCATGGATTAATGTAAGAGAAATGGATGCACAACTTTCTCTTCCAGTTTGTTGTACTACTGAAAGATATTGTACTTATTTGGAGCTGTAGATCTGTGAATGGACACATTTTCTCATATAAACAATATTCTTTATTTAAGCTGCTCCTACGGTTATAATAATTTGAATCAAGTCAGTGCATCACCATACAATTTTATTAAACAGTGCACTTTCAGCAGCGAGCGAGGGACAGATGGTGGATTTACATTGTTAGTGTTTGGAGCCTAAATTCATCCTCGTCCTCAATAAATTAATCAGTAATAAATCCAGTTGATCTGCTGTTGTCACAATTGTATTTTTAAGAAAGAATGTTTAAAAAATCAAATGGACACAACCATTAAAAAATGTAATTCTATTATCAACTCTTATATTCTTTTATTTAATTTGAAAATGATAATTTCAGAAACAAATACAGGCATTATCATATAACCTTCTTACCCCCTAGCCTTATTCCCATAGCTTCTCATACAATATGCAAAATCATGTATAAAACAGTGAAAGTTTATATTAATATATATATAATATTACATAATGTATTTCCATAATGTAGTAGGTGTGACTTAATTTGAAGAACAATGTTTTGTTCAGATTCTCATTGATTTGCATGAATTTGTTCAATCAACAGCACACATTATTTAAAATAATTTTTAATTAACCGGTAAAACTAGGTATTGGATGATAACCTCAAATAATACAGACTCCAGGAGGAGAGATTTTGGAAAAGTTAAACCAACACAGAATAACACACTCACTGGAATAATGTTATTTGATTTTATCCTAATGTTGGGCGTTAGTTGTTGTTTAACAATGATAATGACAGTGAAAATAATAACACACATGATTGCTTAGTCTTACAGGTTAAGCTACCTCTGACTACACATACAGTGTGTTTTTTGTTTTGTTTTGTTTTTTTGCTGTTATCCTACATACTAGCCAGTGTTCACAATCAACGGAATAATTGTTTTCAGTTTTGTAAAATGTAGTATTACACTGAATCTTTTTTAAGAAGCATATTTTGTATTAGCCTTAATGAATTACATACCTTTCAAATAATATTTAGCATGTCATAAAGCTGTAAAAAAATACTAGCAAAGATGTAAATAGATGTGTATTTCAGTATAGATTTTACAGTACAAATATCTAAAACATACAAATTGATGTCTAGTTTGTAATATTAAACAATCTATTTAGTATAATAAATATGATCCATCCATCCATTATCTGTAACCCTTATCCAGTTCAGGGTCACGGTGGGTCCAGAGCCTACCTGGAATCATTGGGCGCAAAGCAGGAATACACCCTGGAGGGGGCGCCAGTCCTTCACAGGGCAACACACACACTCACTCACACCTACGGACACATTTGAGTCGCCAATCCACCTACCAACGTATGTTTTTGGACTGTGGGAGGAAACCGGAGCACCCGGAGGAAACCCACGCAGACACAGGGAGAACACACCACACTCCTCACAGACAGTCACCCGGAGGAAACCCACGCAGACACAGGGAGAATACACCAACTCCTCACAGACATTCACCCGGAGGAAACCCATGCAGACACAGGGAGAACACACCAAACTCCTCACAGACAGTCAACCAGAGGAAACTCACGCAGACACAGGGAGAACACACCACACTCCTCACAGACATTCAACCGGAGGAAACCCATGCAGACACAGGGAGAACACACCACACTCCTCACAGACAGTCACCCTGAGGAAACCCACGCAGACACAGGGAGAACACACCACACTTGTCACAGACAGTCACCCGGAGGAAACCCACGGAGACACAGGGAGAACACACCACACTCGTCACAGACAGTCACCCGGAGGAAACCCACGGAGACACAGGGAGAACACACCACACTCCTCACAGACAGTCACCCGGAGCGGAAATTGAACCCACAATCTCCAGGTCCCTGGAGCTGTATGACTGCAACACTACCTGCTGCACCACCGTGCCGCCCGATAAATATGATAAAAGGGCTAATTAAATATAAATATAGTCGCAAATATAATGAAATAATTTATATGTAAATATGTGATTTAAATCTTTTAAACATTAGAGTATGTAATTTGTTTATTTACATTGTGTTCAGCTTTTAGTCACTCTTTCCAAAGAGTTATTAGTGAATTTAAATAATACATGGATAACTGTTAATGAAGTGTTGATATAAATAGCATCTATTTTTGTTGCTGATTGCTGGGGTGGTCTGAGGGGGTCTGTGGGTGTGACCTAGAGATCAGTGGGCTTTGAGTCAGAGTCAGGACTCTCCCTGTTTTCTGCCAAAGGTGTGAAATTAGTGTCTCTGTGCGAGAGAGAGAGTTACAGTCAACATCCACATTCTCTCCAGACACAGACCTGGAATGATTTGCACAGTTGCCACACATTTAGAAACTGGGCTTATTTCCCGTGTCACTTTCACTCTGCAATAAAATATAAATTGTATCCTCTTTTTCCTGTTGGCACAGAGGAAACTCACATATCTTCCCATTCCTGATCAATATTCTTATTTTAGTGTGATGGTCCACCGCCATGCAAACTGATACTCATGTGCCAGCCCTACTGACTGTGTGATTTTCAAGGACAAGCTGAAGCTCAGGGCTAATCATCAGCAATCATCCACCTGGAATGTCTCAAAGAACATTAACTACATTCACATACATCAACAGATATGCTTTAGAGTATTAGTTTGTTTTGCTATTTATTATTATTATTTTCTTTTTGCAAATTTGCATTGATTATGTAACAATGCAAACCTTATATTAATGGAATCAGCTCATGTTTCTTTCTAGGGGTGTAGCAATCCATTGTGACATTTTGATAATGCAAAGCAGAACTATCCCAACAAAGCATCTTGAAACTGGACATTCTACGAATTATGCCTTTCTAACTGCTTTGTTTACACTCCAACATTTGTTAATAATCCACACCTTACTTCCTGTCTCCTCTGTCCTTATAGCTCTCGTGTCATTAGCAAATTATGTTGCAACATTTCTGAGAAACGATTTCGTATGTTAAACGATTTTTTTTTCTTCAATGTCAAACCGTGAACACAGGACTGTAAATCTAATCAACCATTGACTAAGTTTACTGTTACAGCTTTCATTACATACCAGTGTTGTGATTGTTACAAGGCAGGTTATGATAAAGATAATAAATAACAGGACTGATGTCACTCTTTCAGTTTGAAAGCAATGACAATTTACACACAATACCAGGAAAATACAAATTCTCTTAATGGCATTTTTAAAACCCCTCGGAACACATTGGTATTTACAATTTCTTAATGTATTTATTTTTATAGATTTCATTTTATTTAATTTTTATTATTGTATTTATTTTTTTTCGGTGTTGTGTCTAGCATTCAGCAAAGTTTAAACAGAAAACATAAGGCAGAAATATGATTAAACATTCCTTTTAAACCACCAAATACTCTCATCAGACATCAGCATATTTCATAATAAAGCTAATATAGTCCTCTGAAGGGGGTTGTTGCTTGTTGTTTATGTTATAATGACAATGCATATAGCCTTGAGACAGAGTAGTTGCATTTTTTATGCTTTTACTTTGAATTAGGTTTGTGTTTTCACAGATCTTTATGGTTTACTGAGGTTCTGAATCCTATAATTGAGTAACCAGCCCATAAAAATGAGCGCAGGTTTTACTCTGAGCGAGACTCGGAATCAGTGCCAGTTTTACTCAGTGTGAGGTTCGGCATGAGCGCAGGGTTTACTGAATTGCTCTGACTTTATAGAGCTTGTACTATATATATATATATATATATATATATATATTTAAATTAATACACATTTATTTATGAACATGTATGTAGTTCAAAGGTAAAAGGTATACCATATGTTTTCCGTAAATGTATAACTTGATTGATTTCATGCTCTTCAGGTATAAAGTCATGGAGGCAGAAATGCAGGCAGGAATGCTCCTCTGACCTTTTAGTTCAGACTCTAAATTCACCATCCCCATGCCAGAACACACAGTACTCTTTATCTGCACACAGCAGGCTAACAACACACAACATACACTGAGCCATTTCACCACATACACATCTGAACCATTGCTTTTGATAGAGAAAAGATGAAAAGAGAACCTAGCACAGGGTTGTGAAAGGTACTTGACATACACCAGTGCTTCGTAGGAGCATGTGCATAGACTGAATTTACTTGAGTCCGATGTACACATCATTTTAACATGGTAAAGCTTTTATTAATGAATAAATTATGCACGTTTTAATTAACTCAGACAAACCAGTGCATCACTGTTTTCATTGTAAAGTGTTTCTGGAAGAGTACCTGCTTCTAATATAGTAAACATAGTAAATATAAGCAAATATAGTAAGTATAGTAAAGTCTTGAGTTAGAAAGCAATGTGAGCTTCTTTCTTGAACTGTTATGCTCTACCCTGGTATGAGGAATTTGAAGTGAAAGTCTTAGAGCTGACAGACATCCTCATTATTTAGGCAAATATATTTGTCACATAGTTGATATCTGAGTAATGGTGTTTTTAATCACAGACGCATTTCAATGCTGTTCTAAAATCAAGTTTAGATTTTACTGGGCCTTTTCAAATCGGATACTCCTTATTTCAGCACATTGTAAGGGTTAGTTGCTGTGCTCAAATAATGTAGAAAACCTCTCAAAACCGATTTTGGGACTGGAAAGTGCAAATCATATCTATAAATTAGCAAATTTAAATATTTTTCCTGTCACTGCATGCCATAATTCATAACCTGCCTTCCTCTGTATGCTGACAGTTTTGTTTACCGTGTAGTTGTGTCATCTGATACTTCATATGCAGTTCCTCTTCAACGTGTATACACTTTTTTGTCGAGTATAACAGGCATACAAGCAATTTGTCTTGACAACCTGCAAAGACATACAAGGACGGATGTCAATAGAATGTATACAACATAAATATGTTTATATTTCAGCTGACTGTTGATTTGCTGCAAGCAATATTTAATTGTGCAAACAAGGAAATATAGCCCATGTGTTCTGATGTACAAAGACAGGACAACGGCTGACATATGCAGACATGAAGACAGGGACTGGAGAGTGCACAAGTTCCATCAGAAAACATGATATGAGCAACATGCCACTGTGTAATTGCTATGCAAGCTGGCTGATACAGAAGGTGTTCAAATGTAGATAAATACATTTCATGCTCCTACTGTTTTTAATCATGTTACAGAGGCATGTGAACCGAGTGTTAAGAGTACTGTCCATGGACTGTAATTGGTAAAGTACATTCTCCTGCCAGTGTTACCCCATATGCATTTTAGAAAACAAGAATAGCACATTCAACAAAATACTGCACACAAACCAGAAAGCGTAGTAGTTATGGGTTTGGCAGGATTGTTAAAACACATTTAGTCATATAGTAAAAAACAAGAGGACAGGCCACAGCTAGCTAACATTTAACTTATGACACAAATAGGTAGGATTGTGGGTAATTTACCAATACATTTTCATAACTTATAGATAGATAGATAGATAGATAGATAGATAGATAGATAGATAGAGAGATAGATAGATAGATAGATAGATACTTTATTGATCCCCAGGGGAAATTCAACATAAACATTACATGTTTATTTTTAATAAAAACAGCTGACGCATTACAGGAAAATAAGAAAAGCAAGGAAATTAAACCCAGGTCCATCATTACGATTTCTAGCAAGTTAATGCCAATGTATGAAATATAATGGAAAGTAGTATTCTTTGTAACTTTGCTCCCAAAAGGCCAAAAGGCAAACTTGGACCGTACACCAGGTTCTGGAGGGACAAGAAAAGTAATCAGTGACCTGTTGAGTGAGGTATGAGGTGTCTGTGCTGGACATTTTATATATAAAATACCTAGGAAGTCTGGAAGAGAGAAAAATTATGATGAAAGAGCTGTCAAAAGATGTGTGCTGCCGTCAATCCTCAGAACCACTTAGCTGGATCTGATATCTGCCTGACTGGCCAAAGTAGCACCCATATTTAATCTCCCATACTCTTCTCTCTTGTGCCATTTTAAAAATAGAGTGGTGCCTACAAGTGTTCCAGCACAGCACTGGACCTTTGGCCAGGCAGGGAAGCCTCTAAGACTCCCTCAAATCCAGTGGCCCTCTTCCACAGCACATTGCAATTTGACTCAGTGCCATGAACACTTTTGAATCAGCTGACCATGGAAAAGTCTGCCTCAGCAGCCTGGCTGTGGACTGATCCAGTGCAGGGCGTTAATGTTGTGTTAATGGAAGTAACTTATTTAAGCTGGTCAGAAGTCAGTTTTAAGGATTCTCATACATTAGCAATTTATTGGCTATGACTGCCATATAACAATCCTCTCTGACAACTCAGTCAAGTACTAAATAGGTAGTGTGTGTAGATTTATAGATGCAGACTGAAATAATTGAGCTATCCCTGAAATATCTATGCTATATAAGCAAATGATCATTTATGAAAGACTTCACCAGAAGTATTCAACACCACACATTCCAGCATTAGATTGGATGAGCATCTTTATATTTTACTTGTTTTATTTCATTAATCTACAAGTGGTGTCAATATAATCTAATACTGCCGGTAAATTTATAGTGGTTCTAGGAAGTGACACTTTCTGGGTATATATATATATATCAGTGGCGATTGCTCTAAGACTGCAAGGGAAGCTCAGCTTCCCCTAAAATGTAAAAACAATAAGTGATCAAATATATACTGTTGTGTGTACATGTCATTGAATAAATATGCACTACAACGCACCCAACTTTTGTTCAGAATCAGCTTCTTATCACTGGTAAAGACGCGGCTTTCCTCTCAATCATTCCCGCAGTTTCACAGTGCTTTAAACAGTGTGGACGCTGAGCATCCACAGAGTTCAATAGCGAAGCAGCGAAGTGCAGCGAAACGAGACGAGTCATTGGATAAATGATGGGCTTTGTCCCGCCCATCGGACGCTCAGCGTCTCTGGGAGTCTATGGGGCAGTGGGCTGTCCTCGGCTGGCCCGGACGCTCAGCTTCTGTATGATGATTGGATGATCTGTCTGAGGCTGAATCCCCTTTTGATTGACAGCAAAATGAACGAATCAGCGATCCTTTGGTGTAAAGATCCGTGGTAGCATTACATTTTCATTCTGTTCTGAGTTGAAACAGAGACTTTCTGAATCCTCTTAGCGGCATTTTCTTTATTAAAAACGACTAGCGACAAATGGAGCTTCTATTTCTGGTGGGTTTTTTGTAGCTGCTTGTGTTTGGAGACTGACTTCTATCACCCTTTCTGACTTCTATCACAGTATCTGTCCAGCGGGTGCTGCTGAGCCCCTCCACCGTCACAAAGCACTCACAGGCGGACACACTTCACATGGGCCAAGGCCGTTTAAGCAGCCTAGCTCTGCTGGTCATTGAGAGGACACTAGTCAAGTCCCTGGAAAAGACGCCTTGTTGGTACGACAGGGTCACAGATCATTTTCTTGAAAAGGAACGGAGGGTAGAATTTACGTATAAATAAACCGACACATTTTATGATGTAGGCCGAAATTGAGCTTCCCCTCCTTGAAAGACCAGCATCCCCCACTGATATGGCCCTAAGCAAAAATAATAAAATAATACCTTTGTCATTTCTTGACAGTTTATTGTCATTGAAACCTGTTATTTTCTGTTCATACCAAACTTCAAAACTGAAGCCTTGTATTAAAGCAACTTGTTTACATCAGAAAACTCATGATCATGACAGAAACTGACGAGTTTACCTTTTAACTGTGTTTTTTAAACGTTGCGTTGGCCTGTTTTCTTCTAAAGTTAATGTTAAACAGAAAAAGTGAGCAGATGTAGCTAGCTAGCGATAGCTAACTTGATTAACTCATCAGAAAGTTAGTTACGGTCAGGTGTGTCCGTGTATTTGTGTCGTTATAGGGACAGAAGTGACGACTTTCCGTTTTGTAAAATATAGAGCAGAAAGTGAAAAGCTCGTGTGACACAGAAACATTTCCAAATATGAAGAAGAGACTATGATAAATTACCATAACACATTTCTGTTCGAGGCTCCAGTAAAACATCGTGATGTCATCATCATACGTCATTGAAGTGCACACTTCAAGAAAAGGATTAGGGCTTATTGTAAGAATTGGGACAGGGGGAAGACTATGGATAGCAAAATCCATAAAATCCGGCAAAAAGGGGACGGTTGGACATCCTACTCTAGGCAGATAATTTAGCTTGTTCCAGCAAAACCAGACTAAGTTAAAAATCATTTTACTTGGCGGGATGTTATGTTGTGTAGTGTGGAAAACCTGTAGTATGTGGAAATTAAAAGCAATGGTAGGAATCTTGGTGGTGAAAATGAACAACAAGTGATTACAAAATTCAAGTCCTGAAAATAGAATCAAGGTCTGGGACCGAATACTTCTTGGTTGGAAGATGACTAATGTAAATGGTGCATGGAAAATGATGAGCTATGATCTTTAACAGTACAGTTACAAAATGTACCAACAATGCGTGTCCAGTAGCATGGCAGTGTATAATGATTCTAGTCATGGCATAAACATATATAAAAAGGGCAACTTGTCCTCGGAACAGCTGTTTTGTAAGGCCTGCAAGTTCCTGGTCTGGTCTCTAGGTTTGGTTTGTGTCCAAGGTGGGGTGGATGCTTGTGTGGTGGAGTCAGTTTGCAGTTGGAGTAAATTTCCAATTTGGAGACGATCCAAGCAACAGCTATAGGGGTCTACACTTGCTTCAGGGGATGTTTGTGGATGTGACACCCCATGGAGCTGTCCGCCATGTCTAAATACAGCTCTCTAAATAAACCATAATTCTCATGTTAATTGGTGCCCTTTACAGGGAGCAAAAAAAAAATACCAAAATAGCTGGTATGTGTTAAGCCTATGTGGGAACAGTGCTCCTCTCACCGTCCTCGTTGATCCTCTTAAAGTAACAAAGAAATCTAAATAGCCTATGTACATGACTAGCAGTAATGTGTTGAATGACTAGCATTAGTAATCCCATATATTTATGTATTTATTGGCTGTTATTATTAATAGACCATCTCCTGTCTATGTTTCAGAGAGCAGGGGCATTAGAGCCTAAATTCATCTCTCATTTAAGAGATTTATGGTGGCAGAGGTGACTTGTGTAACAGATATGGGGCACATTTCTTCGAGAGCTAGCATGTATGCTGATGTAGCATCTTTTCTCTTTGTTTACAGTTGTTAACAGTGATGTGCTGGGGTCAGTTCACCTGCAGAGGGCAGCAGTGTGTTTTCAAACCGTTTTTGCTCTGGTCTACTGCTCTATACAGCCTTCACATTAAAGAGCCTTGTATCACTGTAATTGCAGATAATGTAATGGTGAGAGCTGAGGGACCGACGTGGAAATCCTCCCTCCTTTGTCGCAGTGCAGCTTTGCCCCGTCACACAAGGCTTTACTTCTGAGAGACACAGTGTACGCCCCCCCCCCTCTCACTCTCATGACACACACACACCCACACACACACACACTTCCTTGACCCTTCTCTTCTCTTCTCATTTCTCTCTCTCTCTCTCTCTCTCTCTCTCTCTCTCTCTCTCTCTCTCTCATACACACACAAACTCATTGATGAGCTCTCTCTCTTTCGAGCTCTCTCTGTCTCTCTCACTTGACCTTTCTCGTTCTCTCTTGTTAATTTCTTTCTCTTTCTATTCCTCTCACTTTCTGTTTCTCTAAACATTTCACCCACTCTCTCCTTTCTCTCTTTCTACCTTTCCTATTTTTTATCACACTTTCTACTTCTCTGTATTCACTCTTTCTCTTTTCTTGACCTTTTCTACCTTTCCTAGTGCTCTCTCTCTCTCTCTCTCTCTCTCTCTCTCTCTCTCTCTCTCTCTCTCTCTCTCTCTCTCTCTCTCAATTTGTACCCCCACCCCCACCCTCTATATTTCTCTCATTTTACTACACCCCCACCCCCTCCTGTGCCCCCCAGCTGGTGCCAGGGATCGTGGTAGATTACAGGGCTCATCCAACAGCACCTGACTGGTTCACTCTCTGTCTTCAGATTACCACTCTGCTCCATTGTGGCTTATCCTGGCCTGTCTTTGCCTGGAATAACCACACACTCCCCAGAGCCTGGGATTTTCATGTGCTGTTTTAACTTTTAGCTATTAATATCCCCATGACAGTACACTCTATGGGATTATATCTCTGCGTGCACCTCAAAATAAGCACCTCTTAGATCATAATCTACAATCATTTTTCACGGGTAATAGATGCCTTCGTATCTGTTCATTAATTTCTGGTGTATATTTATCATCATAGCTATGAATAACAAAAAGCAAGGTTACCTTGTGGAGCGGAATACTGCCCCATCCCCAGAGGGAGATATTGCTGAAGTGTTATTATACCTCTAAATCTCCATGAAATTCCCTTGAATTAGGCACAGATTGTAATGGTCATTTAATTGAGCTCTAGTGAAGGTCAAGTGCTCAGTCTTTGTATCCATTAATTTGTCTCAACTCTGATGGTGAGTGGGCTTTGAAACAAACATGTACACTCATGTCATACCAACAAGCAACCATTTAACCCTTCAAGGCTTCCTTTCACCAGGCACAGTTATACCAGAGGGGGGTAACTTTAATGTTATCCTACATGAGTTGTCCTGAGGGAACTTTGCTTCACTCCAACATGGAATACATTGGGAAAGAGCAAAAATATGTAAACTGTCTGGGGGTTTTCTGAGGACTAGTCTGTCCTACGAATTCTTCTTAACACATTTCAACTGGTGAAATGTAATTTAACACTGGGCTCATGACCTGAAAGTTTAACAACCCATGTTCACCATTTAATTCTCAAGTTTGAATGCAACAAAAAAATCTTGATCAACGTTTTGTGGAAAATAAACACATTAAAATCATAAACTGAATGTAGGATTCCCAGAATTCCCAGTGAGATATTTTCCACAGTTCCTTCAGCGATAGATAATGCCACACAAACACACAGAGAAGTGCAATTAAGTGTACAGTTTCACCGGCCAGCTTCGGTATATTCTGCTGTCTCATTCTGTTTAAATGAATGCAGTAACAAAGTGTCAGAATTCACCAAGCAATGATCCATATGAAGAATAATTGTGGCTCCTTCATTAAAATGTTGGTTTAAAATCCTACTGTGGTCTTATGTTTTTGTATTTTATAAGGGACTTTATTAAAGAATGAATACTGTTTTGAGGGTAGAACTAATAAATCATATGTAACTGAATTATTGAGTAGTTTTGATTAAATATAGCGAATATATCTCTTTATTTCACCATGCTGACCAGTTAGTGACCTCATTCTTTACTCTCTGTGGTTTGTAATGGGTGTAATGACCTCAGGAGCTGACCCTGCAGTGTAATGTCTGTCAAACACACAATGACCAAAATAATGGATTGGTCTGAACAGCTACTCAGACACAGACGCTATTTACCCCTATATTTCTTCCTCTAGTCCACAATCAACTCACATTCCACCATCAATCCTGCTGTCTTCGCACATCTCCACTGATGTTCTCTCTCTATCTCCCTGTGTGTGTGTGTGTGTGTGTGTGTGTGAACAAATCTACCAAGGGCTTCTCATCACACACACACACCACACACACAAACACACACACATAAACACCTACACCAGAGCCAGGGGGTGACAGAGGATCCCCATTCTTGGATTTCACCCTCTCATCATGACATCCATTAAAGTCCTGCTGGGTCTCGGGCCCCAATGGGTAGACAGCACATTAGCGATCGGGCCATTGAGCTCAACAAGGCCCGCCTCTGAATTATTGATATCAACACAACTAATGAGGAAACACGATCCCCACTGCTGCTGACACATAGCGGGTCGCACTCCTCCTCACCCCCAAACCCCCACCCTGGACAGACACGCTGACGACATTGCCGTCTTTCAGCACACCTGTCCTCTTACCTGAACCTATAGAGAGCAAGATGGGACAACAAAGTGGTCGTGTAGAGCTGCTACGATTAATCAGCCGTGTCACATAGTCATTGATGATGATTATGAAAAAAGGTGACACCAGCTGAAACCATGTGTCAGTTAAAAATGCGCAATTCTCTCACTTTCGATAAGACAGCTGCAGGGTGACACAAGCGTTACAAATATTTCCCACAAATCCCTTTCAGTTTAATAAGAATCTGTAGTTAACAACATTATAGATTGAAGATGATGGCATTGTTTTCGTCGGTGCCCTTCGACTTGTTGCTCTTCTGCAGCTTGTTCTGAAGCAGGTGCTGTGACATTGGCTTTGATGGGTAGCTTGTGATTACAGAAGGTGGAAAGGGTAAGCCTGGCTGCTTTGGTTTGGCCTTTCAGAAGAACGGTGATAAAAAGCAGTTAATAAAAACCTAGCTTTGTCATTTTCTGGTGCTGATGCTCATCCTAATAACAATGGTGTTTGCTCAGGTGATGTGTTCTCTATACGAGCAGTGTCTGGGATCAGATGACAGCATGTGCGGGTGTTTTTGTATGTTTGCATTTATGTAGCTGGGGTATTATTGTTTAAGTAGATTTAATGAACAAGTAAAACACTCCCTCCCTCCCTCTCTCTCTCTGTACGTATATTGTCCTCCATTTTGGCTGTGCATTGTATTGGCCTATAAAGAGTGATTGCATTTGAATAGCTGTTCTAATATTACACACAGTCTCTCTCTCTCTCTCTCTCTCTCTCTCTCTCTCTCTCTCTCTCTCTCTCTCTCTCTCGTCCCTTAATGATGTCTCTCTTTATATCTCTCGTCCCTCTGTGCTGGCTATGTGCTGTGTAAAGTATATTTGTATAGCTATGGTAATACATTAGTAGATGTTGGCTTTATCTCTCTCTCTCTTCATGTTTCTCTGTGTCTCTTGATGTGTCTCGTCCTTCATGCTGGCTGTGCACTGTAGTGGGCTATTAAAGAGTGTCAGCTGGCCTCTTTAGTATTCCCTTCACTACTCACTGACTCACTGCACAAAGCTGAGACAAGGAAGAGGGAGAAAGAGTGAAGAGGATGAGAGAAGGACTAAATAAAATTTCTCTACGTCTAGGGTCACGTGTGTGTGTGTGTGTGTGTGTGTGTGGGCGTGTGATATTGTATTGCTTTGGGGGATTAATTTTTTGACAGTGTTGTTGAGCCCTTTTCCTCTAAGTGCCAGTCTCTCGCCGGGAGCGTGGTTTTCTCAGGGTTTGAAAGGCGGTGTTGAGCTCTGAGTTTGTTGCGGCTCTGTGCTGCTGTATGCTTTTGGTGAGGGAGGGTTTACATACCAAAGGCTCTCTATTTAAAGAGCTTCGTTAGCTCTGTTTCATCCACAAAACAACGTTTTCTAATTGACCTCATTGAACCCAACACGATTCTAGCTAATTTCACTTATGCAGTGTTTTCAATTCCTACATATGTCCACCCACTCTCTCTCTCTCTCTCTCTCTCTCTCTCGCTCTGTGCCCTCACTCTGTTTGTTTCTTCAGCCGTCTCCCCCTCTCATTCCTCGCAGTCTTTTCTCCTTGTCACTCTATGTCTCCTCATCTCTCTGTCAGTTTGAATTTAGTTTAATCTCTTCCCCCCTTCTTCTGCTCCCTCCGCCCTGTCGCTTTCTATTCTGTCTATCGCCCCCCCCCCCCCTCCCTCCACCAACCCCAACCTTCCTCTCTCCCCCAAACTCACCTACGAGGCAAAAGACAAGAGCACATGAGGCGTAATCCCGCACAGAAAGATCAGAACCTGTAGAAAGATGGAGCCCGAGACACAGACAGGGGGAAGTTAATCCCCTTACAAGTCCACTGTCACATGGAGAGTCAAAGAAGAGAGGGAGCGGGGGAGGAGGATGAACGATAGGGAGAGAGAAAGAGAGGGAGGGGGGTGTGTCAGTCGCCCCAACTGCCATAAACAGCGCGAGAGAGAGAGAGATGCAGAGACAGAAATAAATAAAAAGAGAAATGGGCAGAAAGAGAGAGAAAGAAACATGGAGATGTGCGAATAGAGGGAGAAGGTTGGATAAAGGAAGGCGAGAAAGAAAAGGGTGAGAGAGAAATGAGAAGAAACAAGTGGGAAAAATGGGAGACTGATAAGTAAAGAGAGAGAGAGAAGGAGAGAGAGAGAAGGAGAGAAAGGAGAGAGAGGGATAGAGGGGGGGACCATGGCATTCAGGGTCCAATGTTGCATGCTTCCCTACTCTGCGGAATGACAAGCGGCTGGCTGCTGCTTTTCTGATTGGTCGCTACTGCCACCAATCGGAGCGCAGGCATGTAAGGTGCCTTTAGGTTATACCCAGCCCCAAAAACAAGGAGGGAGAGAGAGAGAGAGAGAGAGAGAGAGAGAGAGAGAGAGAGAGAGAGAGAAGGCACTGAGCTGAGAGCAGAGCACAGCACAGCAGGCACCGGCTTGACAGTGTGTTACTGAGGCGTTTTTGTGCAGCTCTCTGATGAATGGTGCCGTTGAAGGGAAACAACCCATCAGCTTGTCTTTGGAGGCGCTCTGTCTGTCCGTCCTGCTCTATCTTCAGCGGATGGGAATCACTCACTGACCGGAACTCTGCTGTTTCTTCTTCTCCTCTTTTGCCCCTGTCAAAGGGTACCCCTCCTCCCTTACCCCCACCCGTTCTAATTGCCCTCACTCTCACCTAAGTGGAGCAGAAGACCTGTAGCCCCCCTCCTTCCTCCCCACTCTGCCCCCTCCCCTCCTTCCTCCAAAGAATACCTCTGTTCACCTGGAGAGAGCAGTCGCAAGGGACGCACAATGGACTACAGCTATGCTCTGGCTCAGATAGTGCCGGCTGCCTGACTTGCTTCAGTTGTTGCTCAGGAGAGGTGAAGAGGAACGAGGAGAAGAACTTGGGTCTCCAGGAGCACCGCAGAGGAGAAGCGGATCTGGTGGCAGCAGTGAGAAAGCCAAGGTTGGCGAGATGATTTTGGGTAAGTGTTGGACCTTCACGCAGCCGAGCTGCCGTATCTCTCCATCACATCTATGCATTCCTTCGCTGTCCGAACTAATGACTGTGGAGTGTGTGATGAGTGTTTGAAGGGGCGATGTGAGGAGGGGGTGGCAGAGCGCATGCCCCCCGTGTTGTTTTCTTTAGGGCCAGTGCGTCCTGTCGGTAAAGGTCACGGTGCTTTCACTCAGTAACTGGCTCTGGGACTTGTTTTACCCCTGGCCACCCCTTGGCTATGTTCTTGCACCTTCACTTAAAATGTCACAGACATGGACTTAAGTTTGTTAATAGTTTATAACATGGCAATGTATGCGCTATAACAAGTTGACTAGCCATGAATTGAGGATGGGGAAATGCTGTAGTGCAGTCTCAGCAGCAGTAAATAAAATTAATTGGTGCATGACTTACGATTTATTTGATACGATAATTAAAGTTGAACGTATTTTAGATTAATGTAGGGGTCCCTATATGGTGTAATAATATAATACAAAATAAACACGTAAGGGTTTATGTATTAAAATAACTTATAATAATAATAAACTAAGCCTAGAATCTGTATGTCATTGAATTTCTAGAGGATACAACATTTCAAAGTCCTTACAAAATTATACTACACCCTACTACCAAACACCGACCAGCCCTAACATTATGACCACCTTCTACAGCCATTGTCCATTCTCTCAGCTCCACTGACCACACAGGTGCAATTTGTAGTTCTACAATTACAGACTGTAGTCCATCTGTTTCTCTGAATGCAATTGCTCCCTATTGCCCTGTTCATCAGTGGTCAGGACCACAACAGAGCGAGAACATTTGAGTGGTGGAATTCAGTTGGTGGTGGTAGGTGCTGATACTCCAGCAGCGCTGCTAAAGTTTTTAAACCCTGTGTCCACTCACTGTCCACTCTGTAAGACACACCGGTCACATTGGTCCACCTTGTGGATGTAAAGTCCACAGAGAGGTTGTCCTCTCGTCTTTCATAAGTGGACATATGATGCTGGCCACAGGACACTGTTGGCAGGATATTTTTGGTTGGTGGACTATTCTCAGTCCAGCAGTGACAAAAAAAATCGAGCAGCACTGCTGTGTCTGATCCACTTTTACCCGTATAAAACACACTAATCCATCATCATCCCGTCAGTGTCACTGCAGAGCTGAGAAAGACCCACCTGCTGGATGGATGGGGGTCCTGTGGGGGTCCTGACCATTGAAAAACAGGGTGAAAAGCAGTGGACAGTGAATTTAAAAACAAGGAGATGGTTGTAATGTTATTGCTGATTCGTATATACACACCATATGTTACATATATGAAACTACTTGTATAGTTCTAAGTGTGTGTGTGTGTAATAAATTACATTTAGGTCAAACTAGTAGAATTAACAATAAACATTAAGACAATAATGTCTGTGTATTGTATGTTTCTATAAGGCGAGTGTATATTATGACTTTGACTTATAGCTATATCCAATAAACTACTGTAAGTATAAAGCGGGTATATGATATGTTAATGTGCAAAATTCTCTTTGATGTGTCAGTACAAGGTGTAGAAGGATATATATATATAATGTTATATTGTATGCTATAAGCACAAGCAATGTCCAGTGGCTAGGGACAAAGGTTGAATGCCGTGTTGTAGTTTCTTCACCACTCAGAGGCTCTAGCTTGCAGCGCGAGAGTGAAGCTGCTGCTGATCCTCTGCACTACAGCAACACAACTCTGTGTGTGTGTGTGTGTGTGTTTCTGTTGATCAGTGGAGGAAAGCCATCAATCATGAGTCAGGAGTGTGTTTACACTGCGCTTGGTGAGACTACCGACTCTGCGACGTGTGGCACATAACTATAAAAAATGAATACCATATGAATTATGAGTGAACACATCCTCTGCCAGGTCAAAGCTGCTGTGCCTTTAAAGAGACCACTTTTTTTTTCTGGAAATGTGTAAAGTTAGTGTTTTATTCCTTTTTTATCCTTATTCCACAGATGTAATCTGTTTTCATCCAGGTATTCATGTAGTGTCTCTTCTCTGCATTGGAACGCTTTAGTTTTAGAGTTCCTGTGCTGAGTTTTTGTGAGTCTATGTGAATACACACCTCTTCATGCCTGCGTGTGTACCACCAGTTCAGGCCGCATTGTTTAACGCGTGCCTGGGCTAATTCAGAAGCGAAGCTGCTACTTTGCTCGCCGGCTTTTTTCCCGAGGGCATGTTTTTAAGGAGAGCTGAGCATAATGATTATAGGGTATGTGACGTGGAGCTTGTGTGTGTGTGTGTGTGTGTGGGAGACGGAGATTATTACAAAGACACACTCAGTGCTCTTTGCTCCTTAAAAACTGGCCCAGGCACTGGGTTCACGCAGAAACTCTACAAACATTTTCCAGCGCTTAACATGTTCCGTCAAAGTCCAGTCACTGTCAAAACATGCAGCAGCAACCATCTTTGGGGTTCTTCATTATGTTTTTCACTGTGTATTCTCAAGCACTCACCTTACAAAGTTTTTTGACACTGTGACACCGATCTCACGCACGTTTAACCTACAGCTGAGTGCACTTCCACACCACACACCGGGAGAGATGGTAGTGAGAAGAGAGATGTGCTAATGGCATCATTAACCCTCTCATAACAGCTGTCGTCCTGCAGAATAATTGCTCAGTGCTACACCTCACACCTCCATTTACTCCAGTGCATTTGTCTTTTTACTTCATTCTGTGCACTGCAACATTGCTCTAGATACAAATTGCATAGGGTCTCATTCGTCTACTCCTCGGCCTGTAATTAGCAAAGGAACTATATTTGTCCAGGTCATAAACGTTTCCCCTTTCTTTACATTGATTCTACGCTCTGTAATTATCTCTCGGCTCATATGTGTTTTATAAATAACACTCAGTAAATTGCTTAAAATAGTTTCTGGATTTTTCTTGTTCATTCATTTTTTTGTTTTAACTCTGTTTGTTTTATTCTGTTATATTCAGCTTACATTTATTAAATGTAGTGTTTATATCAAATGTGCGGTTGTATATAAACCTGTTGAGTGAATAGTTAATAGTAAGCAAAAGCCTGAATGTGTGGAAAATGTATTACTTACTAAAGTATTCTTAATTGTTTTTATATATGAATCTAGTAGTGAGTTTAAATATTTGGGGGATTGTTAATGCATTGGTGTTGCATTCACTTCTATACAATGTATTTATTATACGCTACATACACCTACTGCATACAGATTGACAGACACCTGAGTACGTTTTTGTTTCAGTCTCAACTCTACCCTGTGAACATTTAACAAATAAAATCATTTTTTATAAAACTATTGCACTTTATTTATATTTATATTTAGGATACAAACCATTTCCACAAAAGCTGGGACATTTTGAAAAATTCAATAAAAACAAAGAAAAGGTTTCCAATGTTTTCACTGACCAACTTGATTGTATAGGAGTTGGTGTGTTCTCCCTGTGTCCGTGTGGGTTTCCTCCGGGTGACGGACTGTGAGGAGTTGGTGTGTTCTCCCTGTGTCTGTGTGGGTTTCCTCCGGGTGACTGTCTGTGAGGAGTGTGGTGTGTTCTCCCTGTGTCCGTGTGGGTTTCCTCCTCGTGACTGTCTGTGAGGAGTTGCTGTGTTCTCTCTGTGTCTGTGTGGGTTTCCTCCGGGTGACTGTCTGTGAGGAGTTGCTGTGTTCTCCCTGTGTCTGCGTGGGTTTCCTCCGGGTGCTCCGGTTTCCTCCCACAGTCCAAAAACACACGTTGGTAGGTGGATTGGCGACTCAAAAGTGTCCGTAGGTGTGAGTGTGTGAGTGAATGTGTGTTGCCCTGTGAAGGACTGGCGCCCCCTCCAGGGTGTATTCCCGCCTTGCGCCCAATGATTCCAGGTAGGCTCTGGACCCACCACGACCCTGAACTGGATAAGGGTTACAGATAATGAATGAATGAATGAACTTGATTGTATTGTGAGCAAAACCAAATTTAGAATTTGATGCCTGCAGTGCACTCTAAAACGTTGGGAGAGGGACAAAATGAGTGAAAAGTTTATAGAAAATAAGTGTGACAATTTTCTAAAGCATTACATTATAAGCAGTTGAATGTAAAATGTATTAAATTTACCAAAGGCTCAGTATTTGCAAGCAAACATAGGCAGTTCATCACTTTAAGGCCACTTACTGTACTTAATGTTGTGAAATAATTCAGGAAATCTGGAGAACAATGTAGGTTAAGGCTGGGCACCAATGTTGAATGAGTGTGACCTTTGAGCCCTCAGATGGCACTGCATAAGAAATTGTCATCCTACAGTGATAAATATAGATATATTGATAAAT